>NW_027642583.1:0-43635 GCF_032717465.1 Coenobita brevimanus | reverse complement strand
AATTTTTCAGTATTAACGGATTAAATTTCCTTATTTATTGTACCTGTTTGAAGATATGCTTGTTGCTTGGTTTAGATATTCTTCGGTTATAAGTGTTTAGTTAAATTTGTATATATTTACTTGTAGTTTTTGTGCTGCAAATATATCATTGTATATTATCGTATGCATTATGGTCTCACAGTATGCACTGTTCATAAATAAATTGCTTGTACATAAGTGGTGTATACGCCTTTTTGTGTCTCCATTGTTTCTCGGGGAATTATGGGTACTGCGTTCCCGCTCTTTGGTTCGACTTGAGTGATGTCGTGGGGTAGTCTTGTAGATCGGTGCTGGTAAGTGACTGTTCGGATTCGGAGAGCACCCCATTTCTCATTATTTCACCAGTCATAATTTGGGAGGCAACGTTGTGAGTACTTTATTCATGATGATTCTTATGCAGTCTTATTTTCATTTCATATTGTGATCTGTTGCAACAGATATTAGTTTATGTGAATGTGTTCTCTTAGCCCCAGCTGTGTTACGACACTGTCTTGTTATAACTTATCCACTTCGTATGTTAATCATTATGTTCTTCATGTGATTATGACCTTGGTGTATTGAGTTGTAATATAAACCTTTGTTCTCAGGCTGAAACCCACTATCTTATTAAATACATGGTTTTATGAGATGCTGCTTTGATTGACTGGTGATTCAATTTGCATTTTAGCTCAGTCTCAGATGGCCAGCCTTCCCTCCTTCTCAGCACCCTACCACATTACACATACACTTTCATATAGTCGTTCGCAGGATTTGCTGGAAAGTTTTATAAGACATTATTGTTATGTCATTACAGTGAACTAATATGCAAAATCCTACACACGCCTACTCACCCAACCCATCTCATTTCTTGCTTCCCCATCTGTGACTGTCATCTTAAGTTTACCTATTAAGACTCAGCATCACCGTCAGGGTATGGCACTCACTCGCTTTTATGTATTCTCATCCTCATACACAATGGCTTGTTCTGTTTATAGCCTTCACCCCCTCAAGCCATCAGTCTGCTCGCCATCCATCGTAATGACGCCATTGTTCTCCCCCTGGTGAAAAGAGATCCAGTCCCTAGTCCCCTCCTACTCGTTCCTCCTACACAAGCATTCTGGAACCCTTTTTCAGCCAGCTGAGACTTATCCTAAAATGCCAAACACCGGCTGCCGGACTGCCGTGCTGGAACTTATGATTACGCCATAACCTCACGCTGGTGAGGCAGTGGTGGGGGTGACCAGCCGGACTGAAATTTACCTCTGTGGCCGCTGCTGTGTTCTTACTAACTGCATGGAGGCAGTTGTGGAGGGTGATGAAGTGTTGGTGATCTTGATGAAGGTGATGACGCAGACCTAGCCAGAATTTTACCCATGTTACTGCATCAAAATGTCTTGCTACTCTTTCCTTGCCCTCTTACAGCCAGCGTGGTGGCAGTATTGAGTAGTTGGGTGGGCGTGAATGGGTACAGTGTTGTTACGATGCTACAGCGCACTGGTCATAACTATGACTCACAATTTATCTGAGGAATGAGATGGCTGTACGATTTTTTTTAAAGATAGACTAATGACAATTTAGTGTGGTATGAGTATGTGAGGGATAAATGGAGAACCGTATAGTTCTGATTTGTTGGGAAAAAAAGTTATATATTGTACTTAGCCATATTAATTCTTGCATTCCTGACCCCTTTGTGTCATTTGCTTAATTAAAATCCGTTGATATAACTATTGAATGGAAAATTGTGGATTGTTCTGTGAAAATGCGTATACAATTTAATTTGCCTGCCGAGCCACTAAGAATGTTTATGAAAAAAAAAAAAAATCAACCACTATCGGATGGTTAGCGAAAACTGTTCATACTGCTGAAACAACGGTGGTTCAGTGGTTATCTCCTTTCACCTCGATGCTGAGTGGTGCCCTGAGACTGGGTTCTGAACCAAATTAATGTGAGTGCTGGTAATATGTTCTTACGCATATGCCAACATTATGTCCCTCACCTGTCAGCTCATACCCAAAAATACGTCCCTTACAGGACCGATATATTTATACACAGCCATTTGCAACATTTCACAGTCTTTCTTGCACTGCTGTGATGACACCCTCAATACCAATTCGTACTTGGCCACCTATGAGGACGGAGTTCACTCTTGTTGTCCCTTGTCCCTCTGAGGTGATGATCCAGATGCAGGAGCGCCACATACTACACTGATGCAGATGCAGATACACAGCTCTGCAGTTATCCCTTTTCTCACTCTCACCGTCCTAACCAGTCGTTCTCTACGCCCTCTCACCCATCTGACTCAACCCCCATTCCGTTCCTCACCCTTGTTCGCTTTCCTCCTTCCAACCACTTTCCTTTCTTATTCCCTAATTCACCCTTGTTCCTTCTCCCTCCTTTTCTCACCCTTTTGCCTTCACTTTCTTGATCCATTTTTATTTCTTTCCTCTCTCCCATCCCACTATCTCCTTCTCCCTCACCGTTTTTCCTTTCCTCCAAAACCAACCCACACCCCCACCTCGTACCTTCCCCTCGCAGCAATACCGTGGCCTGGGTTGGCACAGCCCAGTGGGTGTTGTATTGAGGGCGATTTACCTCCCCTTTCCCCACCATTATTATTCTCTCTCTCTCTCTCTCTCTCTCTCTCTCTCTCTCCCTCCTAAATAACACCTGTAGTAAAGTTAGGCATTCACGGTTTTCCCCATGTCTCCCTTCCTTTTGCTCCAGCTGCTGTTTTATTTCCATCTCCACATTTTCCATCCATGTGGCGCCCCGGCCGCCAACTCCCATCGCAAAGCCAGCACCAGCGGAAGGAAAAATGTCAAGAGGCGAGGGTGGCGGCAGAAATGGCTGTTTTTATATTGTTTCATTTTATTTGGCGTATCGTTACATGAAACTTTGTATGAAAAGGAAAATTGCTCTGCCTTAACTTGCTTAAGCTATAGTAATCCTGCATCTTATAACTCTTCTCCACACCTACAAACACTAACTTGTGGTTTAGGGAAGAAAAAAAACTAAGGCCTATTTCCTGAATGCATGTTCATTAAAAAAAAAAAAAAAAGAGGAGGGAAAAAAGGAAACCGTAAAAAACGAGGATCCGATCAGTTATAGATGACTGGACACATTGTTTTTACATAACATGGTAGGGCTTAGGCAGTGAGATAGACAGACTGAGGAAATATTGACCAGTTGTTTATATGAAACACTGAGAGTAGTGAATAGTTTATACATAGAGAGTTTGGAAAGATGAGATTGTAGCTGAAGACGATGTGCTGGATGCCCGGTGTCACTGGCAAGAATGCAAACCCAACAATTCAGAAGAGCTGATCCACGCGTGGTGTCTCTTATTGGCTGAACTTACGTCCCTTGCATCATACCCCCTCTTGCTGTCCATTACTTTCCCTGTGAACCTCGTCCATCACTTCTCTTTATGCGTATCTCTCACAACTCTCTAAATGCTTACCTTTCTTTTGTTAACATCAAACTTTTATCCACACCACCTGGTTCTCATATTTTTGTGCTCTTTTTTCAAGTAGTGAATATTACCCAATTCATGTACTAGTGGGAAAAAGTTAGGGTGATATTGATGATGATGATGATGATAATGATCCACATGCAAGGCAGTTCTTTTTTCCTCGCCCAGCTCCTATCCTCCCCACCACTTATTTTTCCCCTACCCTTCCATTTCCTTTCCCTTCTCCAGCGCTGCCATCATCTTCTTTTTATCCCCATATCCTTGTTTCCTTGCCTTCCCATTTCCTTGCTTTTCCATTTTATTCCCTTTCCACTTACCCTGCACCCCTCTTTCTCTCTCTCCTCGTTTCCTCTCTCATGCTCTTTGTCATCCCGTCCTGCTACGTGTTCGTATCACTTGCATTCCCTTTCCCTGCCTTTTCCCCACCAATTTATCTCACCATGCTTCACTTACACTTCCTGTATACCTCAACCCGCCAGTCACCATTATTCGTCCTCACGTGTTGATAGTCTTACACCCATAACACACACCCAGCTTGGCACCCTGGCATACACTATCACCTTCCCTGCCTTCTTTCTGCACCCACATTGATATACTCACTGTGCAGTTCACTTCCATCCACCTGTTTTCTTGTATTTCAACCTTGATTCACAATCACCTTCATTATCAGCTTCAGTCTCTCCTGCATCTCCCCTTCGTTACCAAACCCTATCCTCACCTTTGGGCCTTGTCTTAACTACTATCTTACTTTCATATGCGCTCTCTGAGTGTTGTGGCCAAGGACTGGTGGCAGAGGTGAGCGGTGGCAGAGCGAAGGTGTTGGAAGTTTACAGTGAAGTGCATCCGGCGTGAGAATAAACACCGATGATTCTTTTTCACTTGCGTTAGCTTCATCTCTTCCTTACCTTGCCATCTTGCTTCATCCTTTTAGTTTGTTTTACTATACTTATCTTTCATAGGCCCTTCACTTTCGCCTTTCGTCCCTCTTCTCACACAAATATTCACTCATTCAGTTTCGTAGTCTTTCTCTTTTACTGCTTTTTCTTTCCCTCTTTTTCTCCCGCCAATCGGTAACTTCTTCCAATTCCATCTCACACCTCAGTCCACCCCCACCTATGCATCAGCCCACCTCACCCTCATCATCATTCCATCTCATTGTCATCTCACTTCACCTTCACCCCTGCTTTGATCACCTGAGAGTCAACATTCTGTCTGGTTATTGCCTTCTGTCCCTCGTTCCACACCCGGCCAACAGGTCATCACCTTACTCACCTCCACTCTCATAGTTCATTTCGGGCTCCACATCTTTCACAGTATCACTGATTGGCCAAACAGGTCTGTACATCACATGCAAAATCATTGACTTTCAAATGATGTGTTCTTTCCTTTGTGACTGTATTTCATGCTACTTATTCTAAAGAATTTCCTTCACCTCATCTCGTCACAGACTCTTCGCATAGTAATTCTCTTGTGTTGTTTTAACCTTTCTTCATTCATGACCTCACTCCTGCTATCACTCATTCTTCCCGCTCCCGGCACTTTTCAGCGCTGTCATTACCCCGTCGTTTACTCTCTTCTTGTAGATCTTGCATCGCTTATTTCATCCTAGAACGGCATTCTTCTCGTATAGTTTTCACCATCTTCCCTTGACTTTACCGCTTTGCAGAGGTTTCTCTGTATTCACTTCAAAGCAGTATCAGACACAGCGCATGAATTAATTTTTCATCTCCTTCACTCTACTGCCTACCAAGGAATGGGGTCTGGGAGAGGATCTAGAAATAGAAATAGGGATGTCACCAAAGAGTAGGAAAATTATCAGCAGAGTGCCAAGTGAAATGGGCTAAGCTTATTCCTGTTATCACGCATAAATCTATTTTTCCCACGTTGTTTATCGTCAGCTTCAGATTTTAACATTTCTATGAAATGAAAGTTGCCATCACATTGACTGGAATGCGTGAGAATTGAGTGAAAAAGGAAGAGGGGGTGAGAGGGAGGTAAGGGGTGCAGGGGATTAGGAGGAGGAGGGAAGAGCGAGAGAAGAGAGAGGGGAGAAGAAGAGGATGAAAAAGAAATGGAGAAGTAGGCTGATAGGAAGAGAGATCGAGAGTGGGGTACAGTGGAAGACAGGAGTAAAATAAAAGAGGGTAGAGGAAAACGTTGCAATGATGATGTGAAGATAAGATAGCAAGAAATAGGAAGGAAGAGAATAATGGATTTGGAGGGAGGCAAGTGGGGTGTTTGCCAGATGACTTTCTCTTTCCAATATCTCCCATCCTCTCTTCTCTTTCTCTCCTTTCCAGCGTAGTTTTTGGCTTTTTTCCCTTTCGTTCTCCTAATATTTCACTCACTCTCCATCCACGCGTGTTCTTTAGTCTCAGTCCCTTGTCTTCCTCTGCGCCCTCCCTCTCCTCTGTCTCCCTCTCTCCCTCTATGATCTGTAAATTTTCATCTCCCTGCTTGGCCATTCACACGAAGATTTAAATTAAGTGCAGGGGACAGAGTGAAGAAAAGGGAAAAAAGGTGAGGAGTGCAGAAAAGAAGGTGAGACAGTGAGGGGAATTACGAGAAGAAAACTTGAGAGAGTAAGAAAAGAGTGAAAGATATAGTGAGGAACGAGGAAGAGGAAAGAGAAGTTCAGATATGGTGGACAGTAAGGGTGGGGGAGCAGGATAAGGAATGTATGGGGTGGGAGGAGAGGTCAGGCAACGTGAGGCATACAGTTAAATCAACATTTGGTTATGCTTAACGATCAGATGGTTGTGATGCTGGATGGTTGAGTGGCAGGGCAGGTAGGTGGTGTTGTGTGGTGGAGTGGCAGGGCAGGTGGTGGTGGTGTGTGGTGGAGTGGCAGGGCAGGTGGTGGTGTTGTGTGGTGGAGTGTCAGACCAGGTGCTGTTCATGTGTGGTTGAGTGTCAGGGCACGTGATGGTGTTGTGTGGTGGAGTGTCAGGGGAGGTGGTGGTGGTGTGTGGTGGAGGGGCAGGGCAGTTGGTGGTGTTGTGTGGTGGAGTGGCAGGGCAGTTGGTGGTGTTGTGTGTGGTGGAGTGGCAGGGCAGGTGGGTGGTGTTGTGTGGTGTAGTGGCATGACAGATGGTGGTGTTGTGTGGGTGGAGTGGCAGGGCAGTTGGTGGTGTTGTGGGGTTGAGTTCGAGGGCAGTTGGTGTTGTGTGGTGGAGTGTCAGGGCAGGTGGTGGTGCTGTGTGCAGGTGGAGGCTGTCAGGGCAGGTGGTGGTGCTGTGTGTGGTGAAGTGTCAGGGCAGGTGATGGTGGTGTGTGGTGGAGTGGCAAGGCAGGGGTGGTGGTGCTGTGTGGTGGAGTGTCAGGGGCAGGTGGTGGTGCTGTGTGAGCTGAAGTGTCAGGGCAGGTGATGGATGGTGTGTGGTGGAGTGGCAAGGCAGGTGGTGTGTGGTGTGTGGTGGGAGTGGCAGGACTAATGGTGGGGTGTGCTGGTATATCCTATGAAGTCATTTAACACGCGCCAAGAATAGGGTTTATATTTCAATTTCTCTCTCCTATTTTTAGACATTGCTGGAAGTAATTTCTTTTATTCAATTAATCCCATAATCGCTGATGGCCTTGTCGAATCCGTTGCCGTGAATTCACCGGATAATATTTTGCACCCTAAAACGTACCTCGTCGGTGATAACTGAGCATGACGTATCACTCTCACTCCGCTGAAGAGAGAGAGAGAGAGAGAGAGAGAGAGAGAGAGAGAGAGAGAGAGAGAGGAACTTTTTTGTTGGTTTCCTTCAAGAGCAATTGCTTTTAAAATGTGTAAGCGCATTGCGGATGTTTTTGGTCTGCATCGTGTATGCATGATGGACAGGTCAAATGAAGGGGGATGAGGGGTTATGGGGGAATTGGAGTGCAATGAAGTGGCACTCTTCTTTACCTGTGTTACTTTTGCAACCTTAATACTTACAAGAATTATCTGACAATGAATTTTTTTGGGCTGCTAGCATAAAAAACATTTTTTTGTGCTTTTTTTTCATTCACGTCCTTTATACATTCATTCAAGAGATAGGGACCCAGTGTAATGAAACTGTGTTTGTACTTGGTCCTGTGTATGGGGGGTTGATGTTTAACTCACACACACACACACACACACACACACACACACACACACACACACACACACACACACACACACACACACACACACACACACACACACACACACACACACACACACACCACATGTCTGTTTGCACCCAAGATCGAATTATATTTATTTCTTGAAAATAATAGATGTTATGCAAAAGTAGTGTGTTGTTTTTGTTCTTGTAAAAGTTATGGTATTATGAAGATCATTTCCACCGAGGATATTTAACAGATCTCCAAAATTTACATGCATGGTTTCCAATCCTGGCTGATCTATTACATATGGTGTATTGGTGTGGCCCTGCAAGCTCACGATTACATGTACAAGAATAGCTTTTCAATGGCCAAACGGATCCATGTTGTGTAAGAGTATATATATGGACAGGTATTTTTCCAACCTTAATATTTTGGTAAACTAATGGAACGGTTTTATGTATCACGTTCAGCCTTTGGGGATAGAGAGAGAGAGAGAGAGAGAGAGAGAGAGAGAGAGAATATCCAATCATTTTTTTTTTTAAATGTAATTTTGTATGTGTTTCAGTCATACATATATTCTGTATATCTGACAGACAAATAGTATGGTTGGGTTGGGGTGCAGGGAGTCAGGGGTTCAGCGTTACATGCAGTAATGCTTATCGTATCGCCCTAATTGTTGTTTTTGTTACATTTAGCGACAGAATTGGTTTTGGCTGGCACACTTTCTTTTTCAATACAAATAAAACAGAATGTTATTTCTGATCCCACATGATTTTTGTTTGCCTTAATTGGAAGATAGGCTTGGCCCTTAGACTAACATTATGTATCAAAATAAATGAAATTCCCTTAGATATTTATCGTGGATTTTGTATCTCCCTCTTTGTACTATACACGCTATCCACTATAAGTGTGTTTTTTCCAAGTACCCCAAAAACCATTCTTTTTCTCTTTCTCACTCTTCTCATCCTCCCACTCTTGCTTTCCTCCAGTTTCTTACGTCTTGCTTTGTACTGCTGAATGTCACTCAGTATGTGGATGTTTGCGTCTCCAGTACCTTAAAATTATTAGTTGTCAACCAAAATTTAATCCGTAAGTGATGAAATAACAAGAGGAGTTAATATGTTGTTGTCTCCCCAGTTCCGGCATCAGTCTTTCATTAAGATTAATCCCTTCTTCCCTCCCTCTCTGTCTGTCTGTCTGTCTGTCTGTCTGTCTGTCTGTCTCTCTCTCTCTCTCTCTCTCTCTCTCAGGCCTCCTTGCCCTCTACCCCCCACCCTTCTAGTCTGCCTGCCTCCACCCTCCCCCACCCCTCTGAGTCTGCCTGCCTCCACCCTCACCCCTCTAGTCTCCCTGCCTCCACCCCCTCACCCTCTAGTCTGCCTGCCTCCACCCTCACCCCTCTGAGTCTGCCTGCCTCCCACCCTCACCCCTCTAGTCTGCCTGCCTCCATCACCTCACCCTCTCTCTGGTCTGCCTGCCACCACCCTCACCTCTCTAGTCTGCCTCCCACCCTCACCCCTCTAAGTCTGGCTGCCTCCCACCCCTCACTTACCCTCTAGTCTGCTTGCCTCCATCACTCACCCCTTCTTGGTCTGCCTGCCTCCACCCCCTGCACCACCTCTAGTCTGCCTCCACCCTCACCCCCTCTAGTCTGCCTGCCTCCACCGTGTCCAGTATACTATATAGTTTTTTGAAGTTAAAACATTCCGTTCTGAAAAATGTGAATGCCTATCACTCATCGTAATATGTAAGCGAGCTGTTGCCATTTTCAACCTTGTTTATTGTTTCTGTTGTATCGAATGTGGAAGAATCATTTCTGTGCTCTTAATAAGGTGGAAAGACATGAGTAAATTTTGTTGTTTAATTGATAAAAGCTTGACAGCTAAAAACTTCCGGGTTTGCTAAAATGAGGGCCAGCCAGAAAAATATAATTTAATTTGAAAAATAACATTTTCCTGCTGAGGTCAGTATGGTTTGGATCTCTTCTTGATATTACAGGATATAATTTAGTCACAGGTCCGGGGAAACCAAAGTCTTTGAGTTCCGGGGGAAGTATGGTTGCAAAGCTGAAAATAAAAGGAATTGACGGAAGGTCACCACCAGGAGTGGAGCCTGCAGCTTAATTTGACTCAACACGGGAAATCTCACCAGGCCCGGACAGTTCCAGGAAGGGACTGACATTGTGATTGAGAGCTCTTTCTCGATTCGGTGGGTGGTGGTGCATGGCCCGTTCTTAGTTGGGTAGGAGCGATTTGTTCTGGTTAATTCCGATAACGAACGAGACTCTGGCCTCATTAAACTAGTCGACGGATCTCCAGAATAATTGGTGTCCAGTTCGCAACTTCTTCTTAGAGGGATAAGTGGCAATTCTAGCTCAACCTGCCGGTATTGACAACAGGCTCTTCGCCATGCATATGTCCCTTCCTGTAAGCCAAGAAACCATTTCCAGCGCTGGGTGATAACCATATAACCAAACCATACGTGCTCGCTAAGTGTCAAGTGAATTGGTGGAGGTTGAAAGTGCTCCCTTCCTGTAAAACAAATAACTCAGAGTCATTGCCATGGCCACCCTCGCGTGGGGATTATGGCATCTGGCAATAGATAGATAGATAGACAATCACATTATGCTCACTGAGTAATCAAAACATTGATTTACATGAGCATTTTTCATGAATCTCTCAGAGTACTAGTCAGTTTTATGTATGGGATGGATGTAAGTATGCATGCATGTATGTATGTATGTATCCATCTATCTGTTCAAGCTTCATTTATTGTCACGGGAGGTTTTTAAAAGTATATACAGTATTAAAGGATAATCTATTCAATAATAATACTGAGAACAGGGACAATGAATTGTCCTGTGTGGAAATGAAGCAATTGTGAATTACTTTTATGCCGGCTTACTTCGCCGATTCTCTAAGGACGAGAATTTACATAAACTTCCTCCAACAGTACACAGCAGAGACTAATTCTCTCACAATTGCTGTTTGGTTTAAGTAACTGTTAGCCTCTGGAGAAAAAGCGACTTCACCCCTGATGACAATCAATAACTAATGCTATTAATGTGCAGTAACAGATTCTTGTTGTTGGTGCAGAGGTTAACTCCTTGTTGGCACAACGGATTTTAAGCTTAATACAAAAGGACTGGCCTAAGTACCAGTTACGAATAGCAAAGCGTTTATGCAAAACTAGGAGCTATAAGTGAAAATAAGCTTAATATGGAAAATAAAACCACGAGTTTCCATTACATTAAGTATTTACAGGGAAAAAGAACTGATAAAATTTATTGATTACTATAAAATAAATTTACGTTTAACAGTTCAAAATGAATTCAAAATAAAGGACATTGCACTCACTCGCTCACTCAAAAGCTAACTCCGAGAAACCTAGGAAAATACGAAAAGAAAATACTGGTCAGGAAAAAAGTGGACAAAGCGGGATATTATGACTGGGTGTCGTTACCAAGGGGAAGGACACTGCACACGCATGAGTCTCTCACCAATCATGCTAGGTGTAAAAATTCAGGAACTGGACAATTCGATGGCACTGCTACGCACTGGGCCCAACCTGCTTTCACGCGCGCTCAAATCTTGACTGAGTTCAAATTGTGAGAAAGAGGTTAGAGTGTCGTGGCCGCATTGCCAACGGCTAGAATGAGCAAAACACGCCCCATAATAAATCACTCAGCGGAAGTGCTAACAAGTCTGGCACGCTAAAGACGACTTCACACATGACACAGTGAAAAATTGTTCTAGAAAACACTCCCAACCGGGTGAATACGTAGCAGTTAAACTGAATGATAAATACTGGGATTCCACAAGAATTCGCAGTTTCCCATGATAGTTGATGTCAGGAGTTTATTCAGAAATACAAATCGCGCCAAACTTGTGACATTACGCCCATGAAAATCAAAAAAAAAATTCTTAAAAAAAAAAAATCAATATACATACATATAAATCCTAACTAAGTCACACAAGATTCACACTGTGGTGAGTGTGCTGCTATCCTGCTACAGCAGGAGAAAGTCACAGTCGCCAGTGAGCGAAAAAAAAACTCGTATGTTACGTTAATAGAAGCAAGCTTGAGGGAAAAACTCCGTGACGACGAGTGAAAAATCCTGTACTCAGGTCAAACTGAGCAAAAGTTCACTACATTTATATTAACAACTAATTGTTATGTAGCGTGATGTATGTAATCCACGGTGTAGGTGTGACAATTGTTGGTGTAACTGTACCTACTTGTAAAATTACATAATGCAAATCAATAATAAATGATGACGAAGCGAGGCGAAAGAGAGATAGGTGGCAGCATGCGTCAGGGATGATCAGCTGTTCTGCACGGCAATGCTGCACACACCAGCTGCACCTGCAGAAAACAATGAAGGTGGAGCATCAAGAAGTGTCATTTTCTCTCCTCTACCCTAGCAATCAGTACTTATGTTACAAAAAGTACACTATTTACATTACTCTAACCAGGAAACGTAGTCAAGGCCATTTGTGCAGGACATCAAACGCTGACCCAGTTTACTGGTTAAACCCTAAACTTAATTAGCAAAAAGACTGGGCATTTGTGCCGGGACATCAAACAGCTGCAATTCGCTAAATTAACCAGGGAACGTGGTCATAAGCAAAAGACTGGGCTGTCTGTGCAGGACATCAAAAACGCTGTAATTCGCTAATGGAACCCAGTTTACTGGTTAACTAACTCTGCTTGCTTACGTATTAATGACAGGAAGCTGAGAATCCCTACGCAGTCTTGGGCAGGTCACATTTTAACACCCACTGTGGGTGTGAACACTCATGTGGATAATGTGCATTCTCCAGTGAGGAATCCCTCTGAGAGGCCCACAGCTTGAAGGACATTCCTCAAGGTAATTCATACACAGCCTCGGGACTGTCCTTCTGCGGGGTTCTCTTTAACCTCCCCTTAACTTACGGGTACATATGTATGTACAGGCCCTGGACATACTGTATCCTGTGTGGGCCAACGGGCGAGACATCAGGTCTGCACCCACATTACCACTGCCCTGTCTCTCCAACTGACTCAGAGATTACAGGTGTGGTTTCAAATGGCGCCAGGAAAGGGCATGTCCCTGATTAATGGTACATGGACATACACATTGCAGGAACGGACAAAACTATCTATTTCTCGTCCCATCCCTGGCCAGAAAAAGTCAGCTTGGATACGTCCCTGGGGTTTTCCTTTTGCCTATGTGACCTCCTGAGGCCTGGGAACAATGACCCCATTCTAACACTGCTTTGGTGATACTTGGCAGGAACGAGCAAACTGCAGTCGAACCTCGCCCTCGAGTTGTTCGTGACTCATGGGTAGGAGCCGTCTTTATTTACTGAAGGAACTTGGCTATTGACACTCCCCCTTGAATACTTTATCACTCTACCCTTTTGTTTCTTTTGCACGGCAGCAAGTGTCGGGTCAGAATGTTGTTCTTGAACAACAAGTTGGCTACACATCAGATCTTGCAGTGATTCAATGGTCACCGGGGTGACATAGTTTGGAGCCCTCCTCAGCCATGGCTCGTGTTACTGTAGCAGAAGTCTGAGTAGTGTCATCTTCAGTGCAACTATACTTGGCACCAGGAATATTTGCCTATGAATAGGTCAAATAAAGGTACTGGCATGACAACTGTGACTCTCGTTACCACATGTAAAATGGAGATGCCACCTGGATACGTGCCTCAGGGAACAAATCTCATTGATCCATCAATAAGGTTAGCTTGGATCTGTCGACCTGTGTACTGCTCAACCCAAACTAGACCTCTGCCCTGACAGAGCAACCTGAGGACCTGTTGTCTCTCAGTGACCTTCACAGGAATGGCTCCTGCACAAACCCTGGCTGAACAAGGAAGCTGTACTGTCACCTGTGGGAGGGCCTGTGGAGGAAGCTCAGCTAGCCACTGATTAGGCTGCTGAATAAATGATGCGGCAAACATGATGCCCTGTGAACTAGATACCTGAGGGGTCGTACTCACTGCCTGGGGAGATGGAGCATTGGCCATCTGTGGCAGGGGGTTCACTGTCGCTGTGGGACTAGAGAACTGTGGGGGGGTACCTGTACTGTTAGGGACGTGACCACCGTGATGCTGCTGAGGAATGAAGGCTGCGTTAGCCTCTTGTCTCCTATTCACTTGAGCTGGTGCTGAAAAGGACAGCCCCGATGATCGGTTGCGTGGCTGATACTGCAGCTGGTTAGGGTACTTGTTGTACCTCTTCCTCTGCGGTTTTGGACCTTTGCCATTATTCTGAGAACGGCCTTGTTGCTGGGGTTCAGTCTGAGACAGTTTCCCAGATTTATCAGATTTCCTGTTCCAGGTATGTTGCTTGCGAGTTTGATACCCGTATGCAGTGAAGAATGCGTCAGCCTTCTCCACCATTTGGCTGGCATCCTTTACCTGGCAGATCTTAAGCTGAGCCACAAGTTCAGTAGGCCATGACTTTCCTAGCTTCGTGCACAGCATAAGGTCAGTTATCCCCTCACGCGTGGAAGGAGTTTCATTTTTCTCCATCCACTCATCTAAGTAAGCAGTAAGCCGGTCAAGAAACTGAACGGCAGTCTCTTTTTCTTGTAAACGTGCCCTCATGAACTGACTCTTGGCGTCGTCAACTGTGAGGCCGTATGCTTTGACGAGTGCGGCCTTCATCATCTCATACGTGAGATTGTCTCCATAAATTCTTTGGAGAATATCAAGGGCAGGGCCCTCAAACAGTCTAAGAAACTGAAGCCGCTTACCTGCATCATCCAGCTGGTACAGATGAGCCATGTCTTCAAAACAAGCTATGTATGGCTCGATTCGCTCGCCTTCCTTGTATGGGGGAGGCTTGATGTGTGGGGTCGCCAGAACAATTGCAGGGAGAATTCTCGTGGATCTTGGGCCAGCTGCACCAGATGTGTCTGTAGCCAAGGAATCTTGCTTGAGCTTCAGCACTTCAAGTTCATGTCTTTTGCATGCTTCTCACTTGGCACGTTCATGTTCTCGTTGTTCTCGCTCGTATTCACGTTCTCTCTCTCGTTGTTCTAACTCGAGTTCACATTGTTTTTGCTCATGTTCTCGTTCTCTCTCGCGTTCCTCACACTGAATTCGATGCTCTTCACGAGCACCATTCTCACATTGCTGTTCATAATTAAACTGAGAGAGGACAAAGTCCTTAATTTTCTCGGATCCATAAGTCCCATATCTTTGGCTTCCTGTACATAGATGCTGGTAGACATGATGCTAACTCAATCTAAGTAAACTTGTGACTCAGTATTGACTGCGATTTTTGCAAAGAGAGATGCCAATAATCAAAAATAAAGAATATAGGCACAGGTTAGTGGTGACCAGTTTTATCTAATTAAACTGGTAAAGAAAAAATTAAACAAACAACTGACTGTCAACTATTATGTAAATTAATAGAACTGAATCAATAATCACCAGTAAGGTAGTGCCTATAGACTTTAACGATAAATACCTAAACATGAACGAGTGAGTATCATCTCGTGAATGACTTTAGAGCTAGGAGTTATTATCCTGGTGAGGTCGCCAATTGTCACGGGGTTTTTAAAAGTATAGACAATATTAAAGGATAATTATTCAATAATACTGAGAACAGCGACAATGAATTGTCTTGTGGAAATCAAGCAATGATTACTTTACGTGGCTTACTTCGCCGATTCTCTAAGGACAAGAATTTATAAACCTTTTTCAACAGTACACAGCAGAGACTAATTCCTCACAATTGCTGTTTGTTAGTACTGTTAGCCTCTGGAGAAAGTGACTTCACCCCTGACAATCAATAACTAATGCTATCAATGATAACAGATTCTTGCTGGTGCATTAACTCCTGGTTGGCACAACGGATTTTAAGCTTAATACAAAAGGACTGGTCTAAGTACCAGTTATGAATAGCAAAGCGTTTATGCAAACTAGGAGCTATAAGTGAAATAAGCTTAATATGGAAAATAAAACACGAGTTTACATTACATTAAGCTCGGGAAAAAGAACTGTTAAATTTATTGATTACAATAAAATAAATTTACGTTACATTTCAAATTACATTCAAAATAAGGAGATCGCACTCACTCGCTCACTCAAAAGCTAACTCTTAAACCTAGGAAAATATGAAAAGAAAATACTGGTCAGAAAAGTGAACAAAGCGGATGACTGGGTGTCGTTACCGAGGAAGGACACTGCACACGCTGAGTCTCTCGCCAATCATGCTAGGTGGAAATTCAGGAACTGTACAATGGTGGCACTGCTATGCACTGGGCCCAGCCTGCTTTCATGGCGCTCAAATCTTGACTGAGTTCAAATCGTGAGAAAGAGGCGAGTGTCGTGGCCGCATTGCTAACGGCTAGAATGAGAAAACACGCCCATAATAAATCGCTCAGCGGAAGTGCTAATGTCTTGCACAAAGACGATCACTCATGACACAGTGAAAAATTGTTCTGAAAACACTCCCCGACCGGGTGACTACGTAGCGGTTAAATTGAGCGATAAATACTGGGATTCCACTAGAATTCGCGGTTTCCCACCAAAGTTGATGTCAGGAGTTTATTCAAATACAAATCGTGCTGACTCATGACATTTATCTGTGTATCTCTTTATCTAATTATCTCTGTCTGTCTGTCTGTATCTCTGTCTCTGTCTCTCTCTCTGTCTCTGTCTCTCTCTCTCTCTCTCTCTCTCTCTCTCTCTCTCTCTGTCTGTCTGTCTGTCTCTCTCTCTATGTATGTATTCATTTATTTGTGTGTGGGGGGGTGAGTGTATTGTTCCATTAGTTGTTCAATAATATCAGCCATATTAAGCCCTTCTGTTATGCTGTTGCTGCCTCAAGTCCACCCTGCCTCAGAATACTTACTGATGCCATATCATACACCCTGTCCTTCTGCCTCCCATCCAGTCTCCCTCACAGCAATTATTAATGCCATATTTTACTAACCACTCTGACTCCTCACTCCAGGCTTTCCCGGCTTTCTTTTTCCGCTCTTTCCCATTTTTGCTTCTCCCCACCTGCCTCTCTCCTCCTTTCTCTCCATCCGTGACTCTCCCAAGTGCATGATTACTACCCATACCTCATCATCATCTCTCATCCTCTATTTTCCCATCTCCCTCCCTTCCTGCTTCCCACATTCTCCGTTTTATACATCATCGTATTCCTGACTGTTACCCGATCTGTCAGTCACTATTGCTGCCTTTCACACCCACCACATGTTGATATTCTCACAGTCCATACGAGTCTTTACAATATCGCCATATCAAATGGTACATAAGTAAGCTGGTGATAGTAGCAGCCTAGTTGATCCACGGTTGAGTCAGGGAACAGTCTGAGGGTCTGAAATGCATTCAAAGTACACATAATTAACCTTTCATGATGCACACTGATGTCACAGAAACATCTGTGTCATAGCACTAGTTTCATCTGAGACAGGCCAAGTACATATCAGTACAGACAGTGCGATATTGACTCCCAAGCGGAAACATGTAAAGGTATGCAATGCAATCTGTTGTCTGTAGAACTATTTAGTTTATGCTCTGAGTTCATTGCCGTACATTGAAGATATTAAGACATCGATCTCCTTCCGCCAGATACATATCCACTTTCCCCCGCCACCCCACCATTACTCACCCCTTCACCACCACAACACCACTCATCCCTGAAATCATGATACCATCACTCAACTTCCCTCATCACTATACTACCACCACTCATCGCCACACCACAACCACTCGCTCCACCAAAACACTCACCACCACTCACCCTTCAAACCCTCTCATCACTCAGGACACAACCACGTCAGCTTTCTGCACCCCTTCACCAGGCTGAGGTACGGTACGTACGGTTGCCTAACTGAAGACTTTTACGTGAGTTACATCAGTTGGTATGGGCATCATTCATCAAACTATCAGTACCATTATCCCTTTAGTATGGTGATGTATTGTTAAATATATTTTTACTTCTGTGGGGCCATTATATTCAGAGTCAGGGAGATCTCGTTGTAGTAGTAAAAGGGTGAGGTACAGGATAGAGTGTTGGAAAGAGCTACCGACTCCATGTTTTAAACCAGCATCACCCACTGCCACCCACGTCGGCATCATGCACCGCCCTCAGACACCTCACTAACTACACTGGTCAAACCACCCACGCCATGTTGTAGCCCAGCATCACCCACCGCCCTCAGTCACCTCACTAACTACACTGGTCAAGCCACCCACGCCATGTTGTACCCCAGCATCACCCACCGCCCTCAGACACCTCACTAACTACACTGGTCAAGCCACCCACGCCATGTTGTACCCCAGCATCACCCACCGCCCTCAGTCACCTCACTAACTACACTGATCAAGCCACCCACGCCATGTTGTTGCCCAGCATCACCCACCGCCCTCAGTCACCTCACTAACTACACTGGTCAGGCAATTTCATCTTTTTATAAAACGTTGATGTTGTTCTGTGAGATACCCTGTAACCTGTATTTATATATTGTGCAATTCTTCAGGGGGTTTCCCTCCCATTCACGCAGCGGTGTAGTGTAGGGTAAATCAACTGCGTTTGTGTCTCTTGTGATGGGCTCTTGTAGATTTGAGCTCTTCCCTTTGCTTTAGGACGCAATGAAACACACACACACACACACACACACACACACACACACACACACACACACACACACACACACACACACACACACACACACACACACACACACACACACACTTTTCCTGTGTACCACCTGGATAGTATTGTAATGTACTGTGATATTGGTGGATTTGTCGCAAGTATTGTCCCCATGTTATTGTAAAGTTAGGATATATTAAACACCGTGTCAATCGAGCCGAATTAACTAACCCCAGAATTTATATGCCTGTTTTCCTGTCTGGCTTATCTCTGCCATATGCATTATTGGTGTTGGCTGCAGTCGCCATTAAATTTAAAATAATAGCTTCTAAATGGCCATGTGAACTGATGTTTTGTAAATTAATTGACAAGTAATATTCCATCCTAAAGTAATTGGCAAAACAGTTTGACGGATACATTCAGCCATGGAGAGAGAGAGAGAGAGAGAGAGAGAGAGAGAGAGAGAGAGAGAGAGAGAGAGAGAGAGAGATTTGCTGATGGTTGAGTGAATGCGAGGAGGTGGACTAAGAAGCTGAAAGCACTTTTCAGTCTTAAGCATATATAAAGAGACTGTTGGCAAGAATATTAACTCCTTTTTATATTTACATACATTTTTTCAAATTATTGCATTGTCGTTCTGTTGTAAATTTTTCGAATTACTTTGAGGACCGTACTGAACTATTGCATTATGAGTTTACAAACTATTTATGTTTTCCATCGTAAACTATTTTCCATGGAACAACGAGGAATAAACTGTTGCAGGGATGTGTGTGACTGTGTTGTGTTGTGTGCTTAGGTTTATCGCTGTGGCACTAACAATAAAGCCAGGCTGCGGCAGTGTCGCATGCTTTCCATCACATCCACTTCCAGACCACGACGCTCCTTCACTTCCTCATTTGTCATTTTGTCTCTCCATGCAACTCCACATGCTTCTTTCAAAAAACTAAATTTCCACTACTCTCACTCTTGACTTGTCCTTCCAACAACAACCAAGCTTTGCTTCCATACGTTAGAGCCGGTATCACAATTCTGTCATGCAGCGACTTTTTTTCTCCCATGCCCACTTCCCTATTTCTTACCAGTGCTTTCAAAGAGTCAGCAACATCTCTTCCCAGTTGTACCCTTTCAAGCACTTCATCCTTTACACTACCAACCTTACTCATCACACTACCCAAGTACTTAAATGCAGTTTCAGTTTCATTTCCTCACCATCTAACCTTCCTATGCATTCAGTGATTTCATTTCTCTCGAAAATCACAGCTGTACTCGTCCCTACATTCACCTTTAGAGTTCGTTTCTTACACACTCTCCCAAACTCATTCACCAAGCTTTGCAGTTCCCCTTGGCCTTCACTTACCAGTACAGTATCACTCATCTGCAAACAACAGAACAGGAAGTTTCCAAGTGCTGTCCCATCTCATTAGGGCCGCTTCAGCATCCACTGCCCTACCTTGTATCTCTTTTATAACTCCATTCATGTATAGATTAAAGAACCATGGAGTCATGGCACATTCCTGTTTCAATGCAACATTCAGATAGAAAGTTCACATAGTTCACCATCCACACGTGCCAAAGCCCAAACGCTCTTATACATACTATTCACCGCATTCAACAGCTTCCCATTAATTCTATACTTTTTTTTTTTATATATTCCACATTTCTTGTCTGTCCACACTCATATGCTTTCTTCAAATCCATGAAGGCCACCTACAACTTCATTACATTTGCTGGAAACTTTTCCACTAAATACCTTGGGATGAATATCTAATCTACATAACCTCTTTCCTAAAATATCCCTATTCTTCTCCTACTAAATTCTCTGTTATTTCCCTGACTCTGTCAATAAGTATCCTACCATATACTTTTCTTACTACACGAAAAAGACATATGCCCCTATGATTACTACACACTTCTTTTTTAATCAGAGACATAATTTAACCCGATTTTCAAACATCCGGGACGCTACTCTTCTCCCAGGCCAATCTGCACATCTTCCACATCCGTTCTACTACCGCCTCTCCTCTGTGCTTCAGCATTTACCACACACTCCATTAATTCTTGGGGCTTTCCCCATTTTAACTTACTTCATTGTTGCCAGTGCTTCCATCCTACTGCTATCTCCCTCATTTCTCAAATCCCTCCTTTCATTTAGCTTAGAAGACACCTTTTAATTAAAGTCGTTGGAAACAGTCTTCGATAACCCCCCCTTTCCTCCCTCTAATCTGACTCCTATCACTTAGTCGCTCTGTTCCCTTTTCGCCACTCCTTTCGTGTACCTTCCACTCATCCCTCACCCACAAAGAAAATACTCCCCGGGTGTTCTGCTCTGCTGGTCACTAAGGGGAAGCGGCCGGGACAATACCACGACACTGTGACAGTAATGTGACAGCATGATGGTAAGATGCTTGTGACAGTGTAATGACAGTAGGGCAATAATGTGACAGTAGGGCAATGATGTAACCAGTGTGACAGTAAGCCGACTATTACTTGCGTGGTATTGTGACAACAGGGTAACTGTACCTTCACAACTGAATGACAGTAGTGTGATAATGGAGTGATACACACACATACACACACACACACACACACACACACACACACACACACACACACACACACACACACACACACACACACACACACTGATCATCATTCAGTCTTTTGAACCAGCAGGTCCTTCAGGAGACTGATTAATATAATCTTGTGTTAGATTAGGCTATATAAATCGGTTTGTCAGGTTACAAACTACTACAAGTAACAGAAGTAATGATGGCTGAGTTAATAACGTAATTACTATTACCATTCCCCACCACTACCCTCTTCTTTTTCCACTACCACTCACCATCATTACCCTCTTCTGTTACCATTATCACCCACTACCACTAAACTCTTGTCTCTACTTCCACATACCACTACCAAAGTTCTCCTTATATCTCCTTCACTTTCAGCACCACCATCCCCTCCACTCTCACTATCAACATTCTTCCTTTATATCACCATTAACTTTATCACCACCATTCTTCTAAGTATGAACCATCACCACACACACTCTTCCATCACTCACCATAATCCATATCACCACACAAGTATACAACTGTCGCCGTTGTCGCCATCTTTATTACTACCACACAGCCAAATCCAACACTATAACTACCATTCTGAGCAACATCACCACTGGGACCATTAAACCACCACCACAACCACTCATACCGTCACTACAACCACTACATCATCCACCACCACCCTCACCCTCACCACCACCACTCTTTCCATCACTGCTATCACCACATAACATCCACCACCACCACCACCACCACTGTTTTCCATCAGTACTACAACTTCGTAACATCCACCATCACTACTTTCCATCACGACTACTACTACTGCTACATGTTATCCACCACTACCACTCTTCCATTACTGTTACCATCACATAGCATCCACCACAACCACCATCACCACCATTCTTTTCCATCACACCACCATATTGCATCCACCACCACCATTCTTTTCCACCACTACTGCCACCACGTAACATCCACAGCCACCACCACCACCACCACCAGCCCGTCCCCCACTGTGCACACATATACTCACGCACGTGCAGGCTACCCAGAAGGAAAAAAAAATGCCATATAAATTATCTCAGGGGATTTGCCTGTGAAAAATGCCAGGCGTAATTACCCGTACCCGCCCCGGAAGGACTCGGGGACGGGTATTGTTTTCACTCGGTTTGTCTGTCTGTTCGTTTGTTTGTCTGTCTGCCTGTCTCTCTGTGAACAACTTTACGCAAAAACCACAGGTGCGATTTTGGCAAAAATTACGGAGATGATGGGCTATGACCTTTTGATCACCTGTTTAAATTTTGGGACAAATTGGGCCAAGGCCTAGGCTGTAGACACCAGAAATGTAAGAAAAAAAATCGCCATAACTCCTTTCAAATTTGTTATATCGGCATGAAACTATAACATAAAAGTGCATCTTTCAGTTCTGCATCCTATAACATGCATCATTACATCAGAGGGGTCACCCCCCAGTTAGCGGTAGGGAGGTCAATGTCAGGTGGGTCGGGCCTAAAATTTCAAATGGGCATAAAATCGTCAATTATCACCCAATTTACTCCAAATTTGATATGTGACATCTTTGACTAGATATCCTGTTGCGTTTTTACGGCAGCACTAAAATGACTGCCGGGGACGGGTTTACTGTACCTTGGCACCGCTTCTTGTTATATTTTGCATTAAGTATGTTTAATACTGGTGGATGGTGGTATGGTGATGGACTGTGTGCCGTAATCTTGCCTGCTTTTGGAATCTTTCACACTGATACTTGTTACATTTGCACACACGGCACGTCATTTTTCTCGCCTGTAGAATGTGTACAAGCTGTATAAAAATTTAAGCAGCACATAAGGGAATGCTGAGGTGTTATTATGAAATATAAATAGTTGAGAAAGAAGTATGAATCCCGCCAACCCTGTGATATATGGCCGTGTCTGTGCAGTTGACTTATGAAGTTATTGACCCAAACATGTGTTGGCTGTATATTGTAAGCACAGAGTGAATGTTGAAAGCTTTACCAAAACTGAAGTCCCTGTTATCCCCCACTTCATTAACCTGGAGTAATTGTGTTTGTGTGTTTAGGA
Organism: Coenobita brevimanus; assembly: GCF_032717465.1. NCBI lineage: Eukaryota > Metazoa > Arthropoda > Malacostraca > Decapoda > Coenobitidae > Coenobita > Coenobita brevimanus. The sequence continues at coordinate 20,813 of NW_027642583.1, read as the reverse complement.
GGGTAGGAGCTGCGTGTATGGGATGGGGAGGAGAGAGTGGGTGTGTGAGTGAAACTGGTTGTGTGCTTGTGGGAGGGGAGATGTTAGACATGTGGGCGAGGGAGTAAGGCGGAGAAGAGGGGGGCCACACAACCAGTTAGGCTACAACAAGGTAGATGAGTATTGCGACGAGGTGTGGTGATTTTAGTAAACAGTCACACATAAAGTGGCAAGCTCCATCAAGACAGTGTAATCCAGACCTTTACCTGGTGATTCCTAGTGTTCATATATTCGGTGTTGGGTTTATCTTACAAGTAAAACGGTGCAGTATGTGTTGTGTTTGTACTGAGATGAAGTGCAGTAGAAGTAGTTTAACCAGTACTAAATTGTTTGTGACCTTTTGCCATATGGTGTGCTGCGTCAGTCTTAAAGGTAACGTTAACCACTTGCCTGCCTGCTTGTACTGACACCAGAAAAAAAAAAAAAAAATGATCTGTTGCCAAAATTATTCACCATCATGGCCGCCACCAGGTCGTCTCCTATAATGTTCCTGTCGTCTGCCACTACGGTCGACACCTCCGCTGGTGGGTGGGTGGGTAGGAGAGAAGTGCCATGAGAAAAGCTGAAGGTCAAAATTTTATTTCTCCAGAAAGTGAGAGCAGTGGTAACAGATAACTGAATGCTTCTGGATAATGATTGATTATTGTAGCTTCCCGAATTTTGCAGGAAATCTTTTTAATTTGCTGATTGTGACCAAATAATTAAATATTTTTGAGTTTCAGCCTCTCTCAGTTTTTAGAAATTAAGGGATAAGAAGAGGGAGCCAACTGATTCAGGTTCTTTGGCAAATACTAGGCAGGTTCTGCAAAAACACACGAGTACAAAATAAGACAAGGAGAGTGAAGAAAGAAACTCTTTCTCCCTAATTTTTCACATCAAACACCAAAATTTGGTATGCTGCAGCAGATCGTAAGAATTCATTGTAAATTCATCAGATATATACCGCACAGTGTTTATGTTATAAAATTTCCAATTACTTATGTTGTCATCACCCCGGTCATGCTGGCTTCTTGTCCTCCTTTTTCCTTCAATGCTGCCTTGCTCTCACCTCCTGCATTATTTATTGCACTTGACCCACCATATAAGCAAAACTTAAAACTATTAATTGCTGTAGCACCATAGCACTGGATAACGCATACCTGTAAACACCACATCACATACATTCAGCAGAAATAATAGCCATGACATCGGTAGTACATTAATTATGCCTGGACAGAAATAAATGTAACTATTGTACGTGTTAAGGTCATTCATCGCCTAGGCAAGTTCATTAATTGGAAATGGTTCGTCTAACAGTGGTATATAAAGCAAATGTTCCATGTTATCATCGTTATTTTCTCTGTTATGAAGACATTGATCGTTCAGTGGATTCAGGAGCTTTTCAAAATGTTCTTTAAATTGTTTATTGAAGGACTGTTCAGTATTACTAGGTTCTTATTTCCCTTTCCAGTTGATCGATTTCCAAATCATTTTACCGTCGTTTCCATCTAAGAGATTATTCCACCTGTGCTGTGATTTATTCCAAACTTCACTATAATCCAATTTTCGTCTAGTATATCTGATGGTGGTGTTCATGATAACATCGTACCCCACTCTGTCGTTCCCCATTCTGTCATACTCCACTCTGTTGTATACCCTACTCTGTCGTACCAGCTCTGTACTCCACTCTGTCGTACCCCAGTCAGTCGTACCCAACTCTGTCGTACCCCAGTCAGTCGTACCCAACTCTGTCGTGCCCCAGTCAGTCGTACCCAACTCTGTCGTACCCCAGTCAGTCGTACTCAACTCTGTCGTACCCCAGTCAGTCGTACCCTAGTCAGTCGTACCCAACTCTGTCGCACCCCAGTCTGTTGTACGCCACTCTGTCGTGCTCTGAGTCTGTCGTACCCCACACTGTCGTACCCCACACTGTCGCACCCCACTCTGATCGTTGTATCCACATCCTCATCGCTGTATATGTTGGGCGGGGCCCTGTCTTTTGCCTCACAAATCCTTCCAGCGTCACTGTTATAGTGCACACTCTTTCTTAATTTCGCTTGCATGGATTGTCGATAATAATGGTCTCCCAGTCCAGATGGTCTCTACAGCAGCTCCTTGGTGGATGTACATCAATCGCTTCGCTGTCTGTGGCCAGAGTGACACAGACTGAAGCATGGTTGGACCCACAGACATCTTGATGTACCCTCAACTCTGTTGGTCGGACATGTACAATTATCCTTCACAATGCATGAATCAGTTCCAAATATCGAATGGTTTCTTCGTTCATATGTTAATACATCTCATAACTATTTTCCTTGTTGTGTTGGGCAGTTAGCTACAACCATATCATAATTGCTACATAAAAGTTAAAAACATTTTGTGGTGAGTTGTATGCTGATGACTCTCCTTAAAAGTGATGGTGTGATGTCAGAAGAAATTATCCTTAACACTGCTGATGGAAATGAAAATAAAACGGCATTGATTGAATACTGTTCTAGAGCCGTTCAGAAGCAAGGAGTCGTGTACTAGGAACATGATGTACGGTTTTTCTAATAAGAGTGCGTGCCTGGTGTTGCAGAGTAAGATTAATGTCAGCAGGTACTCTGATTTGGTCTGATAATCACTGGTAGAAAATTACACATGACTTTGGCTTGCTGACGGTTTTGATCATTTACTACGCAGACACCTTCCTGTTGTTTCTGTTTTTCTGTTGTGTTCTTATTTTCTTTCTTTCTCCACTTTATTCTCGTATTCCACCAATTCTTGGAATTATCATCTACTTTTTACCAAATATTTTCCAATTTTGTCAGGGACGGGGGGGAGGGAGGATTTACTTTTTAATTACGTTGGGCCTGGGGATGTTGTTTTGCGGGGATGGATGAGATTAATCTTAATTTTCATCCCTCCCTCGTTCCCCCTCCATCTCTCCACCTCATTGCCCCGATTCTCTTTCGTCCACATGTTTGCCTTTCGCTGCCTCCTGTGCCAACCCAGGCCCCCTTCCTTCTGTTTTATATATCATTACTGATGCGGAAAACTCGTGTATCTGTGATGGGGAACTTTAATGAGTAATTTCGCAAAAAAAAGACAAGTGAAACTAGAGTTGGCTCAGGGTAAAAGCTCGGGCATGAAAATGATGTGCTTTCTGAACACTTTTGGCGAAGTTGTATACATTGCATTCCCCTCCCCTCCCCTCCTCTCTCCTCCCTTCCCCTCCCTATTTCTGTCAGACACATAAAAAAAAAAAAATACTCGTACATAGATAGATAGACATAGATATTAATGGATGGATGATGTTCATTTATTTTCTTCACTTTGCCTTCTCACCCCAGAAACTGTTCAGTGTTATTCTCTTCCATCGTTCCTTCGTTAAATATTTACATTCATTGTATCTTAATCTTCCATTCTGGGGGCATTACCGCTCTTATTACTCTGTGTGACTGCCTCCTTCTTCTTCTTAGTCTCTTCCTCTGTCATGGACGCAACTAAGATGTTATGAATATGGAACTATCCTCAGAACAGTCTCCTAAGTGAAACTGCGAACCTTGTATGTGAAATTATGTCTTCCATTAGTGAGAAAATTCCGTCTGAAGTGAAGTACGTGGCATCCGGATCCTCCATTATTCACACAGATGTTCACAAGTATAATCAGTGTGCTCTGTTGGACATTCCAAGGGTACTCCAAGGGTTCTGCAAGTTCTGAAGGGGAGGAAGTATCGCCCCATTCGTCGTCCTTCCCCTATCCTCTTCCTCCACTCACCTCAGCTTCTTGCTCTGCCTCCAGCATTGTCTGTGGATACTTTAAGATTAATCATCATATTATTACACAAAGTTACGCGAAGGCAATGAATGAATAAGTGTATTTCTTTATTGCAGGTAAGAACTGAGTGGATGCTGGTAAAGGAAGTTCTGGGTAGCCTGGGCCTGTGTGTGACTAAAATGAACTGTGACTTGATCATATATCATTACTGTACACAAGTCACGCATACTAAATTGTGTTACTGCTCTCACATTGTTGTAATTTTCCCCTGACCTCTTTCTTCATACCTCACTCTTTATTCTTACTTCTCATTCACGCCCACCAATGTCTCTCATCCATTTATATCCTTGTTTAATGGTTTTTCATTATTAACCCCCTCCCCCTTTTTTAAGTATATTCTCTCTCTCACATTTCTGCATTTTTTCATCTCATCAGACAGACAGTCCTCCTTCCTCAGGCCTCTCAGAATGATATTCTAAACTCCGTTACCCGCTGGCCAACACAGTGAGTGAAAACAGGGATTCACAGCAGTGCTGAAATATTGACAAAGGTTACAGTAAACAGTTTATATATATTTGGGTAGACAAGTGCTTTAGTTACTGTGAATCGAGTACAAAGATCTATCATCACACCACCATCCTCCATTATCTATATATTGTGAACGCGAATATAATTCCACAAATATAAATCCGCAGAAGAATAGCATGACAAGACTTATTCTGTTTGCATATCATTGTGAGCATGTCTCTCTCTCTCTCTCTCTCTCTCTAAAATGAAAAGTCATCCTGCTGATGGTCCAAGCTTAGTGGCCAGGTGGATGAGTTGGTCTGCTGATGGGTAGGGTGGGATGGTGGCTGCACAGGTAGGGTGGGTGGGGTTGTTGGGGTGAGAGGGTTGGGTGGGTGAACTGGTGGGGTTGATAGAGTGAGTGGGGTGGGCGAAGAGGATGGGGCGAGTAGGTTGGGTGGGCAGAGTTATAGGGCGAGTGGATGGGACAAGTGAGTGGGGTGTGTGGGTGGGTAGGGTGGGTTGAGCGGGTTGGTTTTGTGATTGAGTTGCTCGGTGGATGAGGTGGATGGGCTTTGTGGGTGGGTGGGTGGATGTGTGGCTTCCCAGCAGACAAGACAGGAGGTGGGCTTAATATAGTTGGTTAGTTGACAGGCATATGGGTTGGTGGTGGGTGGACGGGTTAGATGGTGGGATATGTGGGACAGTTGGGTGGGGTGGGTTGGCTTGTGGATCTTCTTGAGAGAGTGGGGTGGATGGCCTTTGTGGGTGGATGAGTAGATATGTGGTTTCCCCGAGGACAAGGCCGGAGACAGGCTTGATCCACTGGGTGAGAAGGTAGGTATGGGTGGGTGGGTGGATGGAGGAATTTAGGTTCAGGAGGTAAATAGGTCCATTGCTGGAATAGGTATGTGGGAAAATACGTCGATGGGGCTACGTCTTTGGGAGAAATGGGTCCAAGTAGAAACAAAGGTCCAGTGGGTTAGAAAGGTCCATGGATGATGAGGGTCCATGGGTGAAATAGGCTGATGTGGAAATTTGGTGTATCCATTTGGAGAGAAAATGGGTCGGGGGGGGAATTCTGTGGAGGGAAATAGGTTCATGAGTGATGTAGATCATTGGAAGGAAAATAGGTCCATAGGAAAAAATTGGTTTATAGAGGAAAAGTAGGTGCATGGGAAAAACAGATTTATGGGAGAAAATAGATTCATGAAGGAAATAGATCTGTGCGAGAACACTGGTCCATGGAGAAACGACCATGGGGAAAAAACAGTGATTCGTGAAGGGAAATAGATTCATGGAAGAAAATGGGTCCATGGTGTGAAAGTAAGTACATGGGGGAGAATCTTTGGGTGGGGAGACAACTCTTAGGAGTGTAGCAGGAGACGGGTTTATGTGGTAGTGACCCAGGTGTCATCTATTCCTGCATCAGGTTTATCATCCCCACAAGTTTCACCAACTTAGTAGTCTTGTAACTGATAGTGTCAGTGTTTTTAGTTACTCCTGCCCTATCCCACCTCAACATGCCGGTATTGATAATAATTCGATGTAAAGATGAAGAAAAAAGAAAAGCATAAACACACAATACAGAGAGAGAGAGAGAGAGAGAGAGAGAGAGAGAGAGAGAGCGAGAGAGAGAGAGAGAGAGAGAGAGAGAGAGAGAGAGAGAGAGCGAGCGAGAGAGAGAGAGAGAGAGAATTTGTATTAAATTATAGAGCACTTACTGTGCCATGTTTATCCTCCATTCCTACCGCCACTTTTCACCTCCTGTATCTTAAGCTGCCCCGCCACCCTGCTTGCCTCAGCCCAGGTGTCTCTCAGACATTAACAGGATTATTTGCCACTGACGCTGGACACTGATGTTGTGGCCCAGGGCGAGTCACAGCTGGTGGTGGTAGCTGTGTGACGGTGGCAGTGTGGTGGTAGAATGATGGCAGGCTGCACTGTTACTCACACTCTTCAACATTTTACCTTTTGGGCTCATTTATAATGGTGTTCAAGTCTTTACCAGTACCCCTTCGTCCCTCGTTCTAGGCAGTGTCGTAATGGTCCAAAAATATTCACGTCGCTTATGTCCTTAATGTCCATTTTCACCGCTCGCATTTGTAGTTTTGTTTCTTTTCGATTTCCGGCAGCCTCCCCTCCTCACAAGCTATTCATCTCTGTAAATCTGTTTTGTTTAGTATTAAAGTTGTTTTCATTCTTTTCATACTTTTCTTTCCCGACATACCTCTCTGATAACCTTGTCATTGCACTCTCTTTGCTTTACAGTGTTCTCACTCTGCTAACCTCTTTCATTGTATCTGTCACTCCCAGTCCTTGTTCCTCTAACCCATTAGCTATGAGATCCCTCAGCTGAATACGGTCCTTTGGCGTTATTAAGAATAAAGTCGCAAATAATCCTCAGAGAATGAAACGGATAATATTTTTTTCCTTTAATTTTTGCTCCATTTCCTGGCACTCTCCCAGCCTCGCGTGACCTACATCCGTTTTGAAAAGCCTGTTTAAAACGCAGCATTTTGAATGACGTGAACCATTTATCTTTTCTCCACATCCTCCACCATCTCCTGCGTTATTTTCTCTATACTTTCTCCTCCACCTCCTGCTTTATTTTCCCTTCACTTCGTCCTCCACCTCCTGCATTATTTTCTTTCTACTTCCTCCTCCACCTCCTGCATTATTTTCTTTCTACTTCCTCCTCCACCTCCTGCATTATTTTCTCTCCACTTCCTCATCCACCTCCTGCATTGTTGTCTTGCCACCACCAGATTATTTTGCTTAAGTTATAGAAAAAGGTGGAACTGAAAGGATTAGAAATACACCACTAACCCCGTCAGTACGATGTTGCCAGATTTATATTTTATTCCTGCTGCCACTTGATGCTCTTAATTACCTTAAGGGAAGGTCTGTCTTGCTGTAAAGGTTAGAAACAATTTACGTCATCCCCTTCAATATAACGACACTTTAATTCACTCCAGCCACCGTCAAACATTTACTTCAGTTTTTGGGAGACTTCTTTTTGTGAAGGTGCTTGGAAGTCTCCATCAACACTTTCTTCGCGAAGACCATCTTATTCTGCTCAGGAAGAACTTCTAGTAAATGAAAGTGTTAATAAAGAAGCTGTAAACAGAGGATAAACTAAGAAGGAGGGTGGTATGTCTTGGGAATATGGGGTGTTACCGAGTTGACATGGAAGGGCCTAGATTTTTTTTCCCAAGGTCCACCTAACAGAAAACGCGTCAAAATAATAGGTGTATTAAAAGACAGGTAAACAGATAGGTACTCTGATTTCTCACCAGTTGGTGATGGCATTATACCTTAGAAAGTTAGCAGGTGATACATTGATTGATACGGTAATAACGGTAAGGTAGATTATATACCTTTTCATATCTTCACGTCTTCGCCGCACAGGCTGCTAATTGTTATTCTCTTTTGTTGAGCTATTGTTTAATATTCATGTTCCTTACCTGCTTCTCATTCGTCCCTCTCCCGGCACCATCACTTTCGTTAATCAGTGTTTACTCTCGCATTATTCTTACTCCCTGACTCCGTCTTGAGCAGTTGTTTGACTTTGTAAGTTTGCTACTCCTCTTGACCTTTTAGTGAAATTTTTTGTATAATTTTGTGAGCAGAAATAAACCGTGTAAGCAAAGCTGGAAATAGCGCTGCTAATATTTAAATAGCGATGGTGGTAACGCCATTACTTTTATTTAGCCAGTAGCGGTAATGGGAGCGCCCTTACGTTTTGGCTGTACTCAGGAGTTACCGCGCTCCTCGCTACTCACGCGACGAATACAGGTCCGGAGACGGTGAGTACATACTGTACAGATATGCCGATGGTTTGGTTGTATTTATTAATGACGATAAATAATACTTTCGTCAGTTCTGTGAATTAATGATGTTTGTTCTATATTATGTCAGTAATTTATTAATTATTTTTTATTAGTAATATGCAATAATTAGACAGGATTTTGCTAGTTAATTATTGATCATTTAAATTAAGTAAAGATAAAGAAGGATGCCAGCTAGATGTAGGCAACACACACACACACACACACACACACACACACACACACACACACACCCTAACTATCCCCGTCTCTAACTCCCGCTCTCCCCCTCACTCTCTCTTTCAGCCTAATTCATACTCACTACGTTATTAATTCGTAACAGTATGTTACTTTCAGTTTAAAGTAATGGAAAAACATTGCTATTGTATAAATAGCCTTTAAAAGAAAGCCTTAGTTCATTTTTACTTTCGTTTTCGTACATATCTTAAATAGGTATCATTGAAAATATAATAAATCCCTATAATATGTATCAATGGTAGGCCACATTTTCTTGCCTTATATTTCCCTATGTTACTTTCAGTTGGTATACTAGGTAACAGTGTAAAAGAACATTTGTTACATTATACAGTAAATACTTTTTTCCTGTACCTTCGGCTCTAAGCTTCATTAAAGTGACACCGACATGTATGTTTTTTTTTTTTTTTTCAATATAAGTATATACTGACATTACTGGTACACAACCACTTAGACTGACTAATATTATCGGAAACAGTATATAGTGTATTGCTATATCATAGATTTTTGTTAATCTTTTCATCATCTACCTTTTTCTTATCCAAAGTAACGGGAGAGGAAGCGGGAGCGCCGCTACATTTTGTATCAAGTAGCGAAACCAGTAACGCCACTACTTTTTCGAGCTAGTAGCGTTCCCAGCACTGCGTGTAAGTGAGGACAGGACAGCTCTCAGACCCTGGCAGTGGGTACAGCTTTTGACTCCAGACTCAGTCGCAGCCTCAGCCTCGATCTGTCCTCTCTCCCACCGTCACACAAAAAGCTGATTCCACTTTATCGTTTAGTTTCGTTTATAAGACTCCAACATGCTTGCATGCGTCGGCCTTGGTCACCTAATGGCGGATATCCATGTTTCTCGATCTCTGGCAGCCTCCGTATTCAGCCTCTTACCTCTGAGGTCACATTGTACGACCTCATCAGAGGAGCGTAGGAGCCCGGGGCTAGGCAAGTTGGTCCCGACATTTAAGATGAGAGTGACCAGCCTCACTCATCTCTGAGTCGCATTACGTAAACAATAAATCCCGACCATCCTTTGGATATAAACCTTCACCGGTTCATTCCGATTGGAGCACCGTAATTACCCACAAAACCACCAGGCGCCAAAATTTGGTTACCACCCAGCGTAGTAAATGGTTTCCTGGTGTACAGGAAACCATTTGGCTTGTCATTCATTGTAGAGTCACCCACAGTCAGAATGAAGAGGAAAGAATGAAGGAAAGAAAGACAGAAGAGGGAGTGTAAAGTCACCCGTAGGCAGAAGGACGAGGAAAGAATGAAGGAAAGAAAGACAGAAGGGATGGAAGGAAAGGTTTATAGTGGAAAAGTAGGTGCATGGGAAAAACAGATTTATGGGAGAAAATAGATTCATGAAGGAAATAGATCTGTGTGAGAACACTGCTCCATGGTGAAACGACCATGGGGAAAAAACAGTGATTCGTGAAGGGAAATAGATTCATGGAAGAAAATGGGTCCATGGTGTGAAAGTAAGTCCATGGGGGAGAATCTTTGGGTGGGGAGACAACTCTTAGGAGTGTAGCAGGAGACGGGTTTATGTGGTAGTGACCCAGGTGTCATCTATTCCTGCATCAGGTTTATCATCCCCACAAGTTCCACCATCTTAGTAGTCTTGTAACTGATAGTGTCAGTGTTTTTAGTTACCCCTGCCCTATCCCACCTCAACATGCCGGTATTGATAATAATTCGATGTAATGATGAAGAAAAAAGAAAAGCATAAACACACAATAAAAAGAGAGAGAGAGAGAGAGAGAGAGAGAGAGAGAGAGAGAATTTGTATTAAATTATAGAGCACTTACTGTGCCATGTTTATCCTCCATTCCTACCGCCACTTTTCACCTTCTGTATCTTAAGCTGCCCCGCCACCCTGCTTGCCTCAGCCCAGGTGTCTCTCAAACATTAACAGGATTATTTGCCACTGACGCTGGACACTGATGTTGTGGCCCAGGGCGAGTCACAGCTGGTGGTGGTGGCTGTGTGACGGTGGCAGTGTGGTGGTAGAATGATGGCAGGCTGCACTGTTACTCACAGTCTTCAACATTTTACCTTTTGGGCTCATTTATAATGGTGTTCAAGTCTTTACCAGTACCCCTTCGTCCCTCGTTCTAGGCAGTGTCGTAATGGTCCAAAAATATTCACGTCGCTTATGTCCTTAATGTCCATTTTCACCGCTCGCATTTGTAGTTTTGTTTCTTTTCGATTTCCGGCAGCCTCCCCTCCTCACAAGCTATTCATCTCTGTAAATCTGTTTTGTTTAGTATTAAAGTTGTTTTCATTCTTTTCATACTTTTCTTTCCCGACATACCTCTCTGATAACCTTGTCATTGCACTCTCTTTGCTTTACAGTGTTCTCACTCTGCTAACCTCTTTCATTGTATCTGTCACTCCCAGTCCTTGTTCCTCTAACCCATTAGCTAAGAGATCCCTCAGCTGAATACGGTCCTTTGGCGTTATTAAGAATAAAGTCGCAAATAATCCTCAGAGAATGAAACGGATAATATTTTTTTCCTTTAATTTTTGCTCCATTTCCTGGCACTCTCCCAGCCTCGCGTGACCTACATCCGTTTTGAAAAGCTTGTTTAAAACGCAGTATTTTGAATGACGTGAACCATTTATCTTTTCTCCACATCCTCCACCATCTCCTGCGTTATTTTCTCTATACTTTCTCCTCCACCTCCTGCTTTTTTTTCCCTTGACTTCGTCCTCCACCTCCTTCATTATTTTCTCTCTACTTCCTCCTCCACCTCCTGCATTATTTTCTCTCCACTTCCTCCTCCACCTCCTGCATTATTTTCTCTCCACTTCCTCATCCACCTCCTGCATTGTTGTCTTGCCACCACCAGATTATTTTGCTTAAGTTATAGAAAAAGGTGGAACTGAAAGGATTAGAAATACACCACTAACCCCGTCAGTACGATGTTGCCAGATTTATATTTTATTCCTGCTGCCACTTGATGCTCTTAATTACCTTAAGGGAAGGTCTGTCTTGCTGTAAAGGTTAGAAACAATTTACGTCATCCCCTTCAATATAACGACACTTTAATTCACTCCAGCCACCGTCAAACATTTACTTCAGTTTTTGGGAGACTTCTTTTTGTGAAGGTGCTTGGAAGTCTCCATCAACACTTTCTTCGCGAAGACCATCTTATTCTGCTCAGGAAGAACTTCTAGTAAATGAAAGTGTTAATAAAGAAGCTGTTAACAGAGGATAAACTAAGAAGGAGGGTGGTATGTCTTGGGAATATGGGGTGTTACCGAGTTGACATGGAAGGGCCTAGATTTTTTTTTTTTTTTTTTCCCAAGGTCCACCCTAACAGAAAACGCGTCAAAATAATAGGTGTATTAAAAGACAGGTAAACAGATAGGTACTCTGATTTCTCACCAGTTGGTGATGGCATTATACCTTAGAAAGTTAGCAGGTGATACATTGATTGATACGGTAATAACGGTAAGGTAGATTATATACCTTTTCATATCTTCACGTCTTCGCCGCACAGGCTGCTAATTGTTATTCTCTTTTGTTGAGCTATTGTTTAATATTCATGTTCCTTACCTGCTTCTCATTCGTCCCTCTCCCGGCACCATCACTTTCGTTAATCAGTGTTTACTCTCGCATTATTCTTACTCCCTGACTCCGTCTTGAGCAGTTGTTTGACTTTGTAAGTTTGCTACTCCTCTTGACCTTTTAGTGAAATTTTTTCTATAATTTTGTGAGCAGAAATAAACCGTGTAAGCAAAGCTGGAAATAGCGCTGCTAATATTTAAATAGCGATGGTGGTAACGCCATTACTTTTATTTAGCCAGTAGCGGTAATGGGAGCGCCCTTACGTTTTGGCTGTACTCAGGAGTTACCGCGCTCCTCGCTACTCACGCGACGAATACAGGTCCGGAGACGGTGAGTACATACTGTACAGATATGCCGATGGTTTGGTTGTATTTATTAATGACGATAAATAATACTTTCGTCAGTTCTGTGAATTAATGATGTTTGTTCTATATTATGTCAGTAATTTATTAATTATTTTTTATTAGTAATATGCAATAATTAGACAGGATTTTGCTAGTTAATTATTGATCATTTAAATTAAGTAAAGATAAAGAAGGATGCCAGCTAGATGTAGGCAACACACACACACACACACACACACACACACACACACACACACACCCTAACTATCCCCGTCTCTAACTCCCGCTCTCCCCCTCACTCTCTCTTTCAGCCTAATTCATACTCACTACGTTATTAATTCGTAACAGTATGTTACTTTCAGTTTAAAGTAATGGAAAAACATTGCTATTGTATAAATAGCCTTTAAAAGAAAGCCTTAGTTCATTTTTACTTTCGTTTTCGTACATATCTTAAATAGGTATCATTGAAAATATAATAAATCCCTATAATATGTATCAATGGTAGGCCACATTTTCTTGCCTTATATTTCCCTATGTTACTTTCAGTTGGTATACTAGGTAACAGTGTAAAAGAACATTTGTTACATTATACAGTAAATACTTTTTTCCTGTACCTTCGGCTCTAAGCTTCATTAAAGTGACACCGACATGTATGTTTTTTTTTCAATATAAGTATATACTGACATTACTGGTACACAACCACTTAGACTGACTAATATTATCGGAAACAGTATATAGTGTATTGCTATATCATAGATTTTTGTTAATCTTTTCATCATCTACCTTTTTCTTATCCAAAGTAACGGGAGAGGAAGCGGGAGCGCCGCTACATTTTGTATCAAGTAGCGAAACCAGTAACGCCACTACTTTTTCGAGCTAGTAGCGTTCCCAGCACTGCGTGTAAGTGAGGACAGGACAGCTCTCAGACCCTGGCAGTGGGTACAGCTTTTTGACTCCAGACTCAGTCGCAGCCTCAGCCTCGATCTGTCCTCTCTCCCACCGTCACACAAAAAGCTGATTCCACTTTATCGTTTAGTTTCGTTTATAAGACTCCAACATGCTTGCATGCGTCGGCCTTGGTCACCTAATGGCGGATATCCATGTTTCTCGATCTCTGGCAGCCTCCGTATTCAGCCTCTTACCTCTGAGGTCACATTGTACGACCTCATCAGAGGAGCGTAGGAGCCCGGGGCTAGGCAAGTTGGTCCCGACATTTAAGATGAGAGTGACCAGCCTCACTCATCTCTGAGTCGCATTACGTAAACAATAAATCCCGACCATCCTTTGGATATAAACCTTCACCGGTTCATTCCGATTGGAGCACCGTAATTACCCACAAAACCACCAGGCGCCAAAATTTGGTTACCACCCAGCGTAGTAAATGGTTTCCTGGTGTACAGGAAACCATTTGGCTTGTCATTCATTGTAGAGTCACCCACAGTCAGAATGAAGAGGAAAGAATGAAGGAAAGAAAGACAGAAGAGGGAGTGTAAAGTCACCCGTAGGCAGAAGGACGAGGAAAGAATGAAGGAAAGAAAGACAGAAGGGATGGAAGGAAAGGTTTATAGTGGAAAAGTAGGTGCATGGGAAAAACAGATTTATGGGAGAAAATAGATTCATGAAGGAAATAGATCTGTGTGAGAACACTGCTCCATGGTGAAACGACCATGGGGAAAAAACAGTGATTCGTGAAGGGAAATAGATTCATGGAAGAAAATGGGTCCATGGTGTGAAAGTAAGTCCATGGGGGAGAATCTTTGGGTGGGGAGACAACTCTTAGGAGTGTAGCAGGAGACGGGTTTATGTGGTAGTGACCCAGGTGTCATCTATTCCTGCATCAGGTTTATCATCCCCACAAGTTCCACCATCTTAGTAGTCTTGTAACTGATAGTGTCAGTGTTTTTAGTTACCCCTGCCCTATCCCACCTCAACATGCCGGTATTGATAATAATTCGATGTAATGATGAAGAAAAAAGAAAAGCATAAACACACAATAAAAAGAGAGAGAGAGAGAGAGAGAGAGAGAGAGAGAGAGAGAGAGAGAATTTGTATTAAATTATAGAGCACTTACTGTGCCATGTTTATCCTCCATTCCTACCGCCACTTTTCACCTTCTGTATCTTAAGCTGCCCCGCCACCCTGCTTGCCTCAGCCCAGGTGTCTCTCAAACATTAACAGGATTATTTGCCACTGACGCTGGACACTGATGTTGTGGCCCAGGGCGAGTCACAGCTGGTGGTGGTGGCTGTGTGACGGTGGCAGTGTGGTGGTAGAATGATGGCAGGCTGCACTGTTACTCACAGTCTTCAACATTTTACCTTTTGGGCTCATTTATAATGGTGTTCAAGTCTTTACCAGTACCCCTTCGTCCCTCGTTCTAGGCAGTGTCGTAATGGTCCAAAAATATTCACGTCGCTTATGTCCTTAATGTCCATTTTCACCGCTCGCATTTGTAGTTTTGTTTCTTTTCGATTTCCGGCAGCCTCCCCTCCTCACAAGCTATTCATCTCTGTAAATCTGTTTTGTTTAGTATTAAAGTTGTTTTCATTCTTTTCATACTTTTCTTTCCCGACATACCTCTCTGATAACCTTGTCATTGCACTCTCTTTGCTTTACAGTGTTCTCACTCTGCTAACCTCTTTCATTGTATCTGTCACTCCCAGTCCTTGTTCCTCTAACCCATTAGCTAAGAGATCCCTCAGCTGAATACGGTCCTTTGGCGTTATTAAGAATAAAGTCGCAAATAATCCTCAGAGAATGAAACGGATAATATTTTTTCCTTTAATTTTTGCTCCATTTCCTGGCACTCTCCCAGCCTCGCGTGACCTACATCCGTTTTGAAAAGCTTGTTTAAAACGCAGTATTTTGAATGACGTGAACCATTTATCTTTTCTCCACATCCTCCACCATCTCCTGCGTTATTTTCTCTATACTTTCTCCTCCACCTCCTGCTTTTTTTTCCCTTGACTTCGTCCTCCACCTCCTTCATTATTTTCTCTCTACTTCCTCCTCCACCTCCTGCATTATTTTCTCTCCACTTCCTCCTCCACCTCCTGCATTATTTTCTCTCCACTTCCTCATCCACCTCCTGCATTGTTGTCTTGCCACCACCAGATTATTTTGCTTAAGTTATAGAAAAAGGTGGAACTGAAAGGATTAGAAATACACCACTAACCCCGTCAGTACGATGTTGCCAGATTTATATTTTATTCCTGCTGCCACTTGATGCTCTTAATTACCTTAAGGGAAGGTCTGTCTTGCTGTAAAAGGTTAGAAACAATTTACGTCATCCCCTTCAATATAACGACACTTTAATTCACTCCAGCCACCGTCAAACATTTACTTCAGTTTTTGGGAGACTTCTTATTGAGAAGGTGCTTGCAAGTCTCCATCAACACTTTCTTCGCGAAGACCATCTTATTCTGCTCAGGAAGAACTTCTAGTAAATGAAAGTGTTAATAAAGAAGCTGTTAACAGAGGATAAACTAAGAAGGAGGGTGGTATGTCTTGGGAATATGGGGTGTTACCGAGTTGACATGGAAGGGCCTAGATTTTTTTTTTTTCCCAAGGTCCACCCTAACAGAAAACGCGTCAAAATAATAGGTGTATTAAAAGACAGGTAAACAGATAGGTACTCTGATTTCTCACCAGTTGGTGATGGCATTATACCTTAGAAAGTTAGCAGGTGATACATTGATTGATACGGTAATAACGGTAAGGTAGATTATATACCTTTTCATATCTTCACGTCTTCGCCGCACAGGCTGCTAATTGTTATTCTCTTTTGTTGAGCTATTGTTTAATATTCATGTTCCTTACCTGCTTCTCATTCGTCCCTCTCCCGGCACCATCACTTTCGTTAATCAGTGTTTACTCTCGCATTATTCTTACTCCCTGACTCCGTCTTGAGCAGTTGTTTGACTTTGTAAGTTTGCTACTCCTCTTGACCTTTTAGTGAAATTTTTTCTATAATTTTGTGAGCAGAAATAAACCGTGTAAGCAAAGCTGGAAATAGCGCTGCTAATATTTAAATAGCGATGGTGGTAACGCCATTACTTTTATTTAGCCAGTAGCGGTAATGGGAGCGCCCTTACGTTTTGGCTGTACTCAGGAGTTACCGCGCTCCTCGCTACTCACGCGACGAATACAGGTCCGGAGACGGTGAGTACATACTGTACAGATATGCCGATGGTTTGGTTGTATTTATTAATGACGATAAATAATACTTTCGTCAGTTCTGTGAATTAATGATGTTTGTTCTATATTATGTCAGTAATTTATTAATTATTTTTTATTAGTAATATGCAATAATTAGACAGGATTTTGCTAGTTAATTATTGATCATTTAAATTAAGTAAAGATAAAGAAGGATGCCAGCTAGATGTAGGCAACACACACACACACACACACACACACACACACACACACACACCCTAACTATCCCCGTCTCTAACTCCCGCTCTCCCCCTCACTCTCTCTTTCAGCCTAATTCATACTCACTACGTTATTAATTCGTAACAGTATGTTACTTTCAGTTTAAAGTAATGGAAAAACATTGCTATTGTATAAATAGCCTTTAAAAGAAAGCCTTAGTTCATTTTTACTTTCGTTTTCGTACATATCTTAAATAGGTATCATTGAAAATATAATAAATCCCTATAATATGTATCAATGGTAGGCCACATTTTCTTGCCTTATATTTCCGTATGTTACTTTCAGTTGGTATACTAGGTAACAGTGTAAAAGAACATTTGTTACATTATACAGTAAATACTTTTTTCCTGTACCTTCGGCTCTAAGCTTCATTGAAGTGACACCGACATGTATGTTTTTTTTTTTTTTTCAATATAAGTATATACTGACATTACTGGTACACAACCACTTAGACTGACTAATATTATCGGAAACAGTATATAGTGTATTGCTATATCATAGATTTTTTTTAATCTTTTCATCATCTACCTTTTTCTTATCCAAAGTAACGGGAGAGGGAGCGGGAGCGCCGCTACATTTTGTATCAAGTAGCGAAACCAGTAACGCCACTACTTTTTCGAGCTAGTAGCGTTCCCAGCACTGCGTGTAAGTGAGGACAGGACAGCTCTCAGACCCTGGCAGTAGGTACAGCTTTTGACTCCAGACTCAGTCGCAGCCTCAGCCTCGATCTGTCCTCTCTCCCACCGTCACACAAAAAGCTGATTCCACTTTATCGTTTAGTTTCGTTTATAAGACTCCAACATGCTTGCATGCGTCGGCCTTGGTCACCTAATGGCGGATATCCATGTTTCTCGATCTCTGGCAGCCTCCGTATTCAGCCTCTTACCTCTGAGGTCACATTGTACGACCTCATCAGAGGAGCGTAGGAGCCCGGGGCTAGGCAAGTTGGTCCCGACATTTAAGATGAGAGTGACCAGCCTCACTCATCTCTGAGTCGCATTACGTAAACAATAAATCCCGACCATCCTTTGGATATAAACCTTCACCGGTTCATTCCGATTGGAGCACCGTAATTACCCACAAAACCACCAGGCGCCAAAATTTGGTTACCACCCAGCGTAGTAAATGGTTTCCTGGTGTACAGGAAACCATTTGGCTTGTCATTCATTGTAGAGTCACCCACAGTCAGAATGAAGAGGAAAGAATGAAGGAAAGAAAGACAGAAGAGGGAGTGTAAAGTCACCCGTAGGCAGAAGGACGAGGAAAGAATGAAGGAAAGAAAGACAGAAGGGATGGAAGGAAAGAAGGATGGAGGTGAGGAAAGGGCACACACCCGAAAGCAGCACTACATCGAGTGATATGTAAAACATTGCAATTCAGTTGGCTAAATAAGTGTTGAGACTCAGTTTTCCATCTTTCTTAATTTATTGTCTAAATTAACTTGTTGAGTTGATACGGTAATTATCAGCTAAGATAGCCATTATCTGTCACTGTTATGAAACAGAATTGTTCAAACTATTCTACAAATGAGGATAGAGATACTGCACAATGATAATCGACTGTTTTATTAAGAGTGGTGAAACGAATCCCGCAGGTTGGGGTTCGAACACCCAACCCAGAAGACAGAAGTCTACACACAGCTGTTCATGTGCTTCATTCAGGTGCAGTTCGTCTCTTACGTCGTAAGCACTGCTTGCAGGTGCTACGTTCCATCGCTGTGATTATTTCGTTCTCCTGTAGGTGTGTGGTAACACGGGGGCGACCTGAACGATGTACATTCTCTGTTGTTCATTCCTTCCAAACTCGCCTAATCCACCTTTCTGTTGTTCTGCATACTCCTAATATTTGTACTATCTGTTCAGGATTCCCTCCCCATAAATAAAGGGAGATCGTGCCACCTTTCATTTCGTAGTAGCTGGATGCATGTTGCTTGCACTTTCCATTCTAAGGCATGTCCAAGGTCTGCTTGACGCTTTGTGGTAAGGTCTAAGATGACGCGGCTAGGGAGCCATCGCCTGACTGAATAATTATGGTTCGTATTACATGTCGTCTCTTGGACGCAGTAATTCCGCGAATCAATGTAAGGCTTTGGAATGTCCTGGGTTCATTTGTACCGTCATCCCATCAGCAGCAGGTATGAAGCTTGAGGAAGTCAGTCTAGCCAACCACGAATATGTAACTGTGGTAGAAGTCTCATAATGTTTCACGTGTTACATTTATACTTCTGTCAAAACCGCGACACGGCTTTTGCCTTTCATTATATGTACCGGGTATGTGCGTGTAAGCATGTACTATTGGAATTGTGAATTCTTTGTACAAGTAAGTCGATGAGAAAATAACTTGTGCCCTGCCTTTGCCAGGAGTCACCCGCACAAAATTGCTCCACCAGCTCGACGTAGAACGAGTAACGAACCTGATTCATTAAACTGTAGGCTCGAGACACGAGCGGGAAGGTAGATGGGTGCCTACGAGTGTACACTTTTTGCCTCTAAATAACACCGTGTGGCACCGGAGTGAGAACGTAATCTTTTGCGGTAACAAGAAAAATATAAATATTCATTTAATGATGATGATTGTACTGTTTAAAAATAAAAGTTTGCATAACTTTAAAATCAGAGAAGTAGTAATGTTTAAGATGTCACGTGATTACCCATGCACAGCTCTCCTCCCTCACGTCTGTTCGGCGCCAGTCGAGTTGTAACATAAGGTAGTGCGTTTGTGTACGTGTGTTGCTCCTCGGCAGATACGCTTATTTCGTCCTGAACTTCAACCACTTGTAAGCAGAAATCTGTAATTGGCTTGTTATGGCCAGGACAACTGCGGATGTGAGAAGGAAGTACCAGATGAGTGGAGGAGATTTCGATGAAATTGTGTGACCCGGCGTTTAAAGGGCAGTCATCCACCATCTTGAGGTTAGTGTTAGACATTTAGCTCATTCAGCCTGATGACACTACATATCGTTTCGTCGTATCGTTTATAAAGGCTCCAACATGCTTGCTTGCGTCGACATTGGTTTCCTAAAGGCAGCTTTTCTCGATGCTTGATCTCTGGCTTCTTGTAATTTATTCCCTTAACTCCATTTATTGAACTTGTGTAGTAAACCTTTCATAGTGGATTTAAGATAAATTAACTGTGAGAGATTCCTCACAAGTTCAGATCGATAGATCATGCTTTTAGGCGAATAATAATACCAGTACTGCAGTACATTGTAATGATATCAGTAGCCTGCCAAAATGGTAGTTATGTTGATAAATTTAGGTGTTTGTGGAAGGACAACCAATATCATTACAACATTCACGATTAAAATATGACGAGAGTCACGCGATATTTTCCAGATTTCCTACTGGAATCGAGTTAACAGGATCCGTTGTGCTATTTTTTATATATATATAGTATAGCGTATATAGTGCTTTCATGTTTTTTTTTTTAAATGTTCGTAAATAGAATGGAATTAGTGGAAGGAATGAAAAAGTTAAACTGGGAAAAGCCCCAGGAATTGATGGAGTCTTGTGGTAACAAGAACAGGATTTATAAATTACCTTCATCATCGTCGTGAAGGGATTAATTCCATTCATATTTTTTCTTTTTACCTGAAATTGCCCTATAAGTTACTATCACCTGTTATTATTGATCAGCTTCCTCATTACTGTCCTATGTCTAGCATATTTCTCTCCCCCTCCTCCTTCTTTAAATAGTTTGTTCAATGTAATATTCACCCGGTCACAAGACTGTTGGCAACGAAATGAAAGATGCTGACCCTTCCACTTTTCTGGTCTTCCTACTACCTTTCCCAAAACACCATACAGTTCATAGACTACCCTCTCCCTCTCCCTCTCCCCTGCCTCTGCCTCCTTTGCCTCGCCAATCCTCTCCCTCCCCTCCCTTATCCCCTTCCGAACACACACACCCTCTCCTATACAGCAATGTTCAGGTCTCCTTGCTGTCATCCCTATTTCTCCAATCATACCGTTCGGCTCCTTTGCCTCTCCTTTTTCAAGTTCACTCCTCTCCTTCCTCCAAATACACCCTCCCTCATTCTTGTACTTCTGTTCTCGTCACCCTACAAACTTTTTTTTTTTCCTTCACAC
>NW_027642582.1:0-4995 GCF_032717465.1 Coenobita brevimanus | reverse complement strand
ATTGGGCTTCCCACTCCCACCTGTCCATGTCCATTACCTCCTCACACTGACATTCCTGTGCGATTCCTAAGCACTTCCCAGACCTCCACTGTTCGCTATCCTTCCTCAAGATTAATTACTGAACTCTTACGTTTCTTCTTTTTGTTGCCTTGTTACCTCGGTCTTGTCATACAGCTTTTTTCTTCAACAACTTTACCAGCTTCACTTTGTTTTTTCTATCCGTCCTTCTCCTCCGTAGACTTGCTGCATTGTCTTTCATTCTCTCTCTCAGACCTTAATCATATTCTCTTTAGTCTGTTCTTCATTCTCTTTCCTGTCATTGTTAAGAATCCACCCCTCCTGCAGCTTGAGTGCTGGATAACCACCTCCTTCTGTGCCACCTGGTGTTGGCTGAGTTTAAGACATGAAAAGATGGTGTTTTTATGTTTGTATCTCTCCTGAACTTGTGAACGCTACCTAACTAGAGTGACATTCGACACTACCACTACACCTTTAATGGTTTCTTAGGTCTTCTTTACACTCTACATCACCTTCACCTTCACTACTTTTACCACGGTCACCTTCAGAATTCTTCCATTCGATCACCATCTTCTTTACCACCACCATACATCCTCTTTTGCCAGCATCATTCTTTCCTTAATCATCACCACACACACATCCTTCATCACTACCGTCACAACTACTCACCCTCAGAACCTCCACACAACATTCACCACAACTACCTCCACCACACACGAGCACATGTGGTAAAGGAACGAGAAGGCTTGTCATGATATTTTGCGGAGGACTTGCACTTGGCATAATGCAAGTATGATTATATTCTTCTTTCACAATGGTTAACAATGGCCAGTGGTGTTGTCAGACTTTGAACCATAAGGTTGTATGCTTAAACGAAATCGAAAAGTGGGATGTAGACACCAAAATTTTGACAACAAATTTTGAAGTATTTGACAATGAAGGAATGTCTTTGGCCTTCCTGCATGGTTGCTGACTGCATTCCCTAGTATGGGGTGCAGGCTGACCATCCGTAATTACCACAGGCTTTCCAACAAGGACCATCAGAAATTTTGTTTTTACAGATCACTTTGTGATTTAAGGTTTAAGTATACGAGCTACAGTTCCGTCATCCTTTGGGAGATTTTCAAACACAGTGCGAATTTATTTTTGTGTATACAACATGTTAACCCCTTCACTGTGGTGGCGCCTGATTCTTTCTACTCAGGCGGCCAACAGAGAATTAAATTCAAGCTAGGAATAAAACTTTAATCACACAGGGGGAATAGGATATATCTAAAGGTCGTATGCTTAACCTTTAATTCGACAAGGTGAGTGCAAAACCCAAGTTTTTGTTTGTCATTTAAGGAACGGTTGCGGTTATTCCTTACGGTCGGCCTGCATCGCATACTACAGAATGCAGTCAGCAACCATATAGGAAGGGCAGATAAGTTCCATGATGGTCAAATAGTTATAATAAATCATCGTCGCTATTTCATGCTTAAGCACACGGCCCTTACTCCAGCAGTTCTAAAATTCTTCCCTAATCTGACTAAAATAAACTATAAATGACATCATCCGAGTCAGGATGCTAATGTTCTGGTCTGTATGCATTCAGACTATTAATAAAGTTGAATAATGATAAAAGGAACACTGGGATGTGGCATGCATTATTAAATAGTAAAAATACTGCCTTGTGTCTCTGTAGTTGATGATCAGTAAGTGAAGGACCTGTTAACCCAAACTTGTGTTGGCTGTGTACCGTAACCACAGTGTAAATGCTTTGCCATAACTCTGAACTCCCTCTTATCGCTCTCTGCTTTGGACAGGGGGTACTGTGTTGATGGGTGGGGGAGAGATCTGTATGTGTTGTTGGACGAGGGACGGTTCGGAATGAATGTGAGCAGGGAAGTGTGAAGATACCTGGATGAATGAGTTATAGATAGTGAAGAGGGAAGTGCATGTGGTGGGAATGGGAATGATCGTTATTGGATGTGTGGGAGAAAGAACTGGGTGTTTATGTTATTAGGATAGTGGGTTGCCAAGAAACCGGTGGTAATCGAGAGGATAGGATGTGATGTGTGGGTCTGGTAGGGGAGGAGAGGAGTGGCTGCGAAGACAGTGTTTGAAATTCCCTTTTGGACGCTCTCTGTTGTTCTGAAAGCTTGAGGTTTGTATACGCCGTGGGTGAGATAGGAACAATTATGTTATGTCATCATTGTACTGTATACTATGCCTCGGGGCTCGAAATTTGATGCACGCTAGGATTGTTGAGGCAGTGTATTGTGGGTAAGGTAGTGTGCAGTAGATGAGGCAGTGCAGTAAGGGTGAGGCAGTTTGTTGTGGTAAAGGTAGTGTGGTGTAGGTGAGGCAGTGTAGTAAGGGTGAGGCGTGTGTTGTGTGAAAGGTAGTGTGGTGTAGGTGAGGCGGTGCAGTAAGGGTGAGGCAGTATGTTGTGCGAAAGGTAGTGTGGTGTAGGTGGGGCGGTGCAGTATGGGTGAGGCATTATGTTGTGGTAGTGTGGTGTTGGTGAGGCAGTGTGATGTAAGTAAGGCAATATGATGTGGGTGAGGCAGTGTGGTGTGGGTGAGGCAGTGTGGTGTGGGTGAGGCAGTGTGGTGTGGGTGAGACAGTATGGTGTGGGTGAGGCAGTATGGCGTGGGTGAGGTAGTAAGGTGTAGGTGAGGCAGTGTGGTGTGGGTGAGGCAGTATAGTGTAGGTGGGGTAGTAAGGTGTAGGTGAGGCAGTGTGGTGTGGGTGAGGCAGTATAGTGTAGGTGAGGTAGTAAGGTGTAGGTGAGGCAGTGTGGTCTTTTCACTCCTCATCCTCACACTCTCTTTGTCTCCTCTTTTAGTCAAGTCTCGCCTGTTTCTGCCCTATGCTCCACTCTTCCCTTCCCTCTATTCCTCCTTCACACTCATAACAAAGTCGTAAGTTTTTATCTTAGAATTTTTTTTCTGCCAGAACTGATTATGTATAAAGTAGGACTTCCTTTTTTTTTTTTTTTTTTTTAGAACATTTTACTATAATGTAATGATTTATGTTTTGTACTCCATGCAGTATTATATTCAGTACATCTTTACAGCCTTACAACCATGTTAAAAACTGTCAAGTGAAGATGCTAAAGCAGAGTCTAATTTATGTAGAGTGTTGTGGGTGAGTTTATATCCGCCACACAGTTCTGATCGAATATGTATTAATACACCTATATAATTTATAAGTTTTGGGTGAGGACTCAGTGTCACTATGGAGTGTAGTGGCCCCAGTTGACCCCGTGTTTTTAACTTTCAGGTGATTTCGTTCTTGTTTTGCGATAGTACCATGTTTACCTTGATATAAAGCATTAGTGAGGGAAGCAGGGGAGGATAAGTGAGGGTGAGTGAGCGAGATGCACCATCACTACATGTCTCTTCCTTCTGCTAATATCACCATTACCAATAACAACTTTCTCTTTCACTACCTTCACCACCATCACTGTCAGCTTCATCTTTCTTCCATTCCACCACTAACACTGTCACCATCATTCTCGTCCCGGTACCACGATAATTAATTAAATGATAGAGTTAGGCCTAAACCTGATGTACATGACTGGAGTCTCTCGCCGCGTAAGCTACTCCGTCGCTACCACCACACAGCCTTCTCCACCCCTCCACGTCTGTCACCACGCACCACCCACCATCACTGTCACCACGCACCACCCACCATCACTGTCACCACGCACCACCCACCATCACTGTCACCACGTACCACCCACCATCACTGTCACCACGCACCACCCACCATCACTGTCACCACGCACCACCCACCATCACTGTCACCACACACCACCCACCATCACTGTCACCACACACCACCCACCATCACTGTCACCACACACCACCCACCATCACTGTCACCACGTACCACCCACCGTCACTGTCACCACGCACCGCCCACCATCACTGCCACCACGCACCACCCACCATCACTGCCACCACGCACCACCCACCATCACTGCCACCACGCACCACCCACCATCACTGTCACAACACACCACCCACCATCACTGTCACCACACACCGTCACTGTCACCACCCACCATCACTGTCACTACACACCACCCACCATCACTGTCACTACACACCACCCACCATCACTGTCACCACGCACCACCCATCATCACTGTCACCACACACCACACATCATCACTGTCACCACCTGCATCAGCTCTACACACACACTTTTTCTTTTCAATTTCTCGAAAAAATGTTCATATTCCAACTTCTGGGGGAACGGAAGATGTGAAAAAATCATAGCGAGGGTGTGGTCCGGGTGGAGAGGGGCAGCTGAAGAGGTAAAGAGAAGGATTGTGCGGTAGGGAGAGAAGGGGAGAGGTGTTGGGGTAAGGGAGGGAAGGATGGTGGGGTTAGGAGGGGAGGGGAAAGGTGTTAGCATAAGGAGGGAAAGGATGATGGGGTGGAGAGGGGATGGATTGTTGGGTGGGGAGGGAAGGGGAAGGATACTACCCTTTCCTTATTTGTCACCCTTTTCATCTTTGAGCCTCTTTTTACCTTATCATACACATATCTTACTCCTCCTTGCTTTAGCCTATGTATCACACTCTTCTCTCGCCTTACTTCTACACTTAACAGTTCTCTCATGAAAAACATTTTTACCATGACTCACTGTAAAATCTAGGGTGCGGGTGGGCTTGGGCCTGGACGTATAATAATTTTTAAACCTCAATCTACACTACCGGTACACACAACAAACTTTTTCCTGCTTACCTTATTCCTGGCACTGTGTACTGCCCAACACTTCTGTACATGTCTTAAGCTTATCATGTTTCACCATACTGTTTAATCCTGTGCATGAAAAAATATGCTAAAAATGGTTAATGTCAAAGAAGGAATATTCTGCTTCACAAGAATATTTCAAAGATGAGTATAAACTCCAGTAAGATCAAAGAAACAGAACGCTGCATAACACAGGGATTGAAAGGAGAAATAACTTGATTTTTTA
>NW_027642581.1:0-55564 GCF_032717465.1 Coenobita brevimanus | reverse complement strand
TCAGTACCTAGACTAAGTTAACTGGTCTTGTATACCCTAGTGGTGGAATGATCTAGTTATGCAGCCCAGCAATGCCACTGATTATAATTAAAATCATCATTAGGCATTATCATCATCATTCCTGACTCCTCTTCCCACCCAACGATGAGGTCAGGAGTTCTCTATTAAAATATCGTAAGTAGGGGAGCAACTGTTATACTGTCCATCTCAACTTGGCTTAAAACTGATCTGGAAAGGATTGCTAGCCTTGTCTTACTCTGCTTCTGGCTGATGAAATTAGGCTGCCAAAGACAAAACTCTCTGCCAAGTCAAGATGGACCATCCAAAAATTTTCTGACTCACATTTCAGACAGGTGGTTGTAGCTGTAGTTGTAGTAGAAGGAACTGAGATGTAGAAAGGTTTTCAGGATCAACGGCACTGGGAACCTCTATATCTATCACAGGTATTTCCAGAGTTTTGAGGCCACTGAGTATTTTTCAACATTCACCACACAATCTTGTATCACTCTATGAGCAGCGAAGGAGCCCAGGGCTGGGCAAGTTGGTCCCGACATTCAAGATGAGAGTCATCGCTGAGTGGCATTACATTAACAATAAACCCCAACCACCCTTGGGTATAGCAACTGCACGATGAGAAAAATTGAGCCAGCACCGCCGGCTCCAGCAGGCAGCACCACCAGGATCAACTCCAGCAGGCAGCACCACCAGGATCAACGCCAGCACAGCAGCACCAACTCAGCAATCGCAGGAACAGCAGCCTGAGTAACACAGACGGACCCTGAAAATAAGGCAAGGTTTTAGGAGATAATCTCAAGTGTGTTCAAACTTAATCCTTTTGTCTGTGGAGGAGTTCAATATGGATCTTAATTAACCCCTAGTGTATTGGTGCTGGATGGGGGGGGGAGGGCTGCCTGACTACATTTACACTTCTCAATGCCACACCTATCCCACAAGAGGAGAATTATGGACTACAGAAGGGTAACTCAGCCTGCAGTCCACTGGGATAATGTTCTGCTGTGCCTGGGGTTGAACTACTACTAGTACACAAGACCTAAGATGAACAAATCCATTTTACATCATCTGTCTGGCTCAATTCCTTGGTTATAGTCCCTCAAGTACTTCCCTATTCCCAGCAAAACAAGAAATTCCGACAGCTCCTGTGTTAATCTTTTGTTACAACTCAGCACTGAATAAGGACAGATGGCAGTTTAAACAGATAGATAGTGGTAAACTGGGTAGTAGATAGATTCCTTCACAATGATGGCCGTCTCCTAATATAAATGAAGGAGTCTGGTGGTAGCAAGTATATTATGACAAGAGCAGAAGGCCCAATACTACAGGTCCCTTTGGCAAAATTCAAAAAAGTCACAATGGGATGCTTACCTGAGAGTGGAGGCAGATGGTTGGTATTACCGTGATTGGGCAGCTGGTTGGTATTAATTTGGCAGCTGGCTGTGGCTTTCTTCTCCCCTTTCTCCATCTCTGTTGGCAGTTTCCACAGCTGGGTCAATTAACACACCTGAAAAAATAGTACACATTAGTCCCTTCCTTCCAAACCCTGATTAACAAAAGTATCTGGTTAGCAGCAAGAACAATATAACCTGGGAACAGTAAGGTTTAATTACATGCCAGTAAGAATTTGCGAAGTCTGTAGTAATCAATCAATCATTTCCTGTGGCACCCTCGGGGATGCATAGGGCCTCGATGAACTCACACCACCACATCCTATCTTGTGCTAACTCCTCAAGATCTCCCCAACACTCATCTCCAGCTTCCCGTCTCATTGTCCTCACCCACGTCTCTTTTGGCCTTCCTCTACCTCTCCTACCAAGTGCCACCCACCCTGGTGTACCTCGTACTCTTCCCTGTCTCCTATACACATGTCCTAGCCACTTCCATCGTGAGAACCTAACATATTCATCGACCGGCTGCACTCCCGTTATTTCTCTAATTCTACTATTTGGTATCCTTTCCCACCACTTAACTCCTAATATTCTTCCAAGTGCTTTGTTTTCAAACACCAAGAATTTATTTTCCATAGTCACTGTGCTGTACCAAGACTCGTGTCCATAAATTAAGATACTCCTAACCATTACCTTATAAAGTTTGATTTTTGTATGCACAGAAAAATTGTTATTATTCCAAATATTTTTAAGCATTCCCATTGCCTGATTAGCCTTCTTTAACGTTTCCCCGAATTCAAAGTTCAAAGAACCATCCTTGGCTAAATAAGTACCTAAATATTTAAACCTATCAACTTGCTTTACAACCATACCTCCAATTACACATTCCTGCGCATTTTCCATATTCATATTGATTATTTCAGTTTTTCCACAATTAATAACCAAACCCACCTTGCGACCTTCACTCACCAAACAGTCCAACACTCTCTGCATCTCTTCTGGCCCATCACAAATCAAAACTATATCATCTGCATAATCTAAATCCAAAAGTTTCCTGTTCTCTCCCCAAAGCATACCTGCACCGGTTTCTGTTCCAACGCATTTCATAATGTAATCAATGACAATTATAAATAGTAAAGGCGATAGAACACCACCTTGAATTACTCCGGATTTGACTTCAAACGAATCACTCAGACAACCATCAACCATCACTTTACAAAATTTGTCCTCATGCATGTTCATAATGACCCTCACAAACTCCTCTGGTATTCCATAATGTCTCATGATCTTCCCCATAATCTCTCTCGAAACACTATCAAAAGCCTTTTCAAAATCAACAAAACAAAGACTTAACGGTACTCTCATTTCATTAACTTGCTGCATCAAATGCCTAACTATAAAGATCTGATCATTACAACCACGTCCCTTTCTAAAACCAGCCTGTTCATCCCTCAGAATACCCTCAACCACCGGCTCCAACCTATTTAACAACACTCTACTGAAAACTTTCAAAGCTATCGGTGACAAAGAGATTCCCCTCCAATTACCACATTCACTCAGGTCTCACTTCTTCGGAACTTTAACAATTACACCATTCTTCCAAACTGATGGTAGTAACCCCGTCACCCATATCTTATTGAATAGCTTGGTCAAGATCATTATTAATCTATCCCCCTCCACTTTAAACATTTCCGGAAATAAACCATCCTCCCCTGGTGCCTTATTATTCTTTAACTGTTTTACTGCTTTCTCCACTTCTGCAAGCCTCAACTCTCCTGTTTCTATATTTAAATCTTCCTGAGCAGATGGTATATCCTCTTCTGGTGGTATTGGTCTATTAAGAACTGTCTCAAAATGCTCTTTCCATCTATTTTTAATATCTCCATCTTTGGTCAATAAATTTCCTTCCCTGTCTCTAACTGGTATTTCCTTGCGTTTACCTGCATTACCACTCAGTTCTCTAATCAATTCATATGCTATTCTTTGACTCTGTCCATCATTTTTGTTTATTAAGATTTCAGTCTCTGCAACCTTTTCATCCACACATCTTCTTTTATCTCTCCTAGCTAACCTTCTTACTTCTGAATTCAAACTCCAGTACGCAGCTCTTGCTAATTCAATCTCTCGTTCATCAACGCATTGCATCTCACTCCTCAATTTAGCCTCACCTCTCTTTTTTATCATATCCCACGTTTCCTCTGATATCCATTTCTTTCTCCTGAATCTATGTCTCCTTCCAATCGTACATTCAGCAGTCTCATGCAAAACTTTGTTCACATCCTCCCACATCTCATCTACACTTTTTTCCCCCTCTTCCAACGTTTCCAACACCAAAAACCTATTTCTGCATTCTAATCTGAATTCCTCCTTTTCTTCTCCTTCCCTTCTAAGCTTAACAATATCGTATCTACCAACACCAGATTTTTCCTTCTTCTGATTTTTAAGTTTAAACCTTATTTTTGCAATGCTGAGTTGATGGTCACTACCAATATCCGCTCCCGTTTAACATGAACATCTAGCAGAGAACTTCTATGCCTCCTACTGATAGCGATGTGATCAATCTGATTTTTATATTTTCCACACGGCGACACCCAAGTTGTCTTGTGTATATTGCAATGCTGAAAGAGTGTGCCCCTGATGACTAAGTCATTTGCTAGACAGAAGCTTCCAAACCTCACTCCGTTTTCACTCATCCTACTACCAACTCCCATCTTACCCATACATGCCTCAAATCCCTCATTTGAACAGTCCATTACTGCATTAAAGTCTCCAACGCAGATCAAAACATCATGTCTAGGTACCCTTCCTACTCCTTCTTGCAACTTTTCATAAAATGTGTCTTTCCTTTCATCGAGTGCATCATTAGTAGGTGCATAACACACAAACAGACTGATGTTGCCATGATTTGATTTAAACCGTGCGTATAACAATCGCTCATCTATAGGATCCCACTCACATAAAGCCTTATTTGCCTTACAACCCAGCAACAATCCTACTCCCTGATAATGCATTCCGTCCTGTCGGCCAGATATCAATAAACGTCTACCTTCCTCCAAATCCAACTTATCGACTCCAATTAATCTAGTTTCTGTCAGAGCACAAATATCAAGTCCGTAATTTTGAAAAACCTTCACTAACTCATCGATTTTACCGTCATGATTTAGCGTTCTCACATTCCAGTTACCAATTTTAATTGTATTTTTTGCATTAACAAAGGAATTAGATTGTAATTGAGGCAACCGTGAGATTCTTAGCACCCCACTTGTATATGTTCATTAATTTTAATATATATATATATATATATATATATATATATATATATATATATATATATTTCAGATTCAGGGACAGTACTGTATTGATTGCAGTATTGTACAGTATACTCTCTCCAAACAGTTGTAATACCATAAGTGGTGATGACAGTGTTCACCAATATATTTAAGGTACTGAGTGGGTAGGTTTTTGATTATTCGGTAAATCCAACATCTCAGCATCATCCTGGTCCCATAGATGCCGAATAATGGGACTTTTACTGTAGACAGATAAACAGATAGAGATAGAGAGAAAGAGGGAGAAACTTTATTACAGTACAATGATCCCTACTCTATCATATGGAAGTGAAGCTTAGCCTTACCTTATGACATCCTATGGAGATCTCAGCCACTAAGCCTCAGTTACGCAGTGCCGTGGCATCAATATATTCTTGCAAATACCCTAGCCTGTCGCAGTATGCGGCAAGAGGTGGTGTGTCTCCCATCTTTCGCAGGAAGGCGTCTGATTTCGGCTTGAAGGCTTCTACGGTGCAGGTTAACACGTTTGTGAAAAATCCTTTGACGTGGCAGGATCTTCCCCTCTTGCTACGGAACTTTTATTCAAGCTTGGGTAGTACCAGACTCCTCCACAGGGTTAACATGCTGGTCTCATCCCTGGTGAAAGGACACAGGTCAAGGGTGAGAGCAGTGGAAGAGTGGCAAAGAGTGAAAAAATGTTATCTGAGAGGAGCATGTGGAGTGAAAAAGAGGTATATGAGAAGTGCATGTGGAATTATATGGAAAAACAACGACAAATGATGAAGGTGACAAGCACTGTGATGTGGATGTTACGAGAAATACTCTGTGATGGTTCAGTCATGTGGAGAACAGAGAATGAGACTGACCAGGAGACTGTATGAGTGAGGTATTAGGGCAAACTAAGGCTAAGATGGTGGGATGGAGTGGTGAGAGATATCAGAGGAGTTGTGAATGGCAGAAGACAGAGTGACATGGAGGCAATTTGTCTGTGGCCACCCCTTGAAGGATTAACGTGTCTGGTAAGTTATACAGATAGATACAGGTAGATAAACAGACAAGGTCAAAGGGAATCTGCTGGTAATGCATGACTTCCTGTAAATGTCTGTTACTATGACCTCAATCTTGGCTATAAAAAAATAAATACATAAATAAATCATGCCCTATGGGTCAGACACTTACATATTGAAACTTTATTTATTTATTTATAAGTGTACATTAGTGATTATTTAATGCACAGCGTCTCCCTTTCCTATAAAAATTCTAATGCTTGATCATTTTAAAAACACTTCCCTACCTTTCTTCCTGCCTCCCTCCCTTCCTGGATGGTGTGCAGGGTGGGAGATAATCCTGTCTATTCTTTTCTCACATGTTTGTTGAATCTTTGTACCCTCACATCCACTCTTTTTTTTCTCACCAGAATGAGAGACTGACAAGGAGAGTGTATGTGAGTGAGGTGGAGGGAGGGAAGAGGGAGAGGGAGGCCAAGGAGATGGGATGGAGTGGAGAGGTATATGAGAGAGGGGGGTATGAGCTGGGAGCAAGGCAATGAAATGGCAGGGGACAGGGCAACACGGAGGCGATTTGTTTGAGGCCACCCCTTATGGCAATAGATAAATAGGTAACCTTAATATGTGGCAATAGGCCCCCTGTTATTCCTGCTTCGTGTGAACGCCTGTATGAACTTGATAATTCCTCACATAACTCTCCATTCACTCTCACATGTACAGCAGCTGCCCATTCATAAAATTTCACGTCAACCTGACAATCCATTAAGATACAGTTTTCTCTATCTATCTATCTACTGCCAGACGCCTTAATCCCGTAAGGGGTGGCCACAAACAAATTGTCTCCGTGTCGCCCTGTCCCCCGCCATTTCACTGCCCTGCTCCCAGCTCACACACCCCTCTCTCATATACCTCTCCACTCCATTCCCCCATCTCATCCTTGGCCTCTCACAGCTCTCTCACAGCCCTTTTTACTATCACCCATGGAACTCTATCAAATGCCTTCTCCAAATCCACAACCATCATTCATTCCCTTGATATAGTCCCACCTACTTCTTCCTTCCCCTTTCTCATTCTGTGTGTCCTCTCTTCCTACTTCTCCCTTGCCATCCTGTCACATTTTATTATTTTTCCAGTGCAGGTGCCTCTACAATGAGTTGCAAGCCCAATGGTTTCCTGTAACAGGAAACTGTTTACAATGCTGGGTGGTAACCATATAACCAGATGATGGGGTGATGTGCAGCCTTCTATGGTGACTGTCAACTGCTTGGACTGACGCATATCCGGAGTCCATCCAGAAACCAAGCCTCCATAATACTCCCTGTGCCTCATTTTATTTTTATTATTTATTTTTTTTAATGCAATGAAGAAGGAGCCAAAGGCCAGGAGCCCACAAACCATTCCTTCCAAGAAAAAAACAAAACAAAAATAATACAAAAGAGAGCCAAATTCAAGATCCGTTCATTTCGAGATGTGTGGACACAATGTGTTTGAAAGACTGGAAATCATAGTAAGTAGGAAATACAGACAGAGGGAGAGTTCCAGAGTTGACCTGTTGCATAAATGAAGGACTGGGAGTAACGGTTAACTCTTGCATTAGACAGCTGGACAGAAATGGGATAAGAGTTTGCTGCTAGACGAATGCTACGCACCCGTCGTAGAGGTGGGGAAATGCAAGCAGACAGTTCAGAGGAGCAGTGACCACTGATGTAGCAACAGAAAAGAGATAAAGATGCAACAATGTGGCGAAGAGACACAGGTTGAAGGGAGCCAGTAAGAGGAGGAGAGTTAAAGAGACGAAAAACCTTTGACTCCACCCTACTGGAGCTGGGGGTTGGTTTGCATGCACCGGAGAGGCAGAAAATTACTCTTCAGATTAATCAAGTATACCATCTAAGGTTCAGAAAAATCTTGGGTAGACATCTGGATAAGTGGTCAATTTCCAGTAAATGGCCTTTGAACTCGACATACACATGCAACTTTTTCACCAAAAATGAAGGTATAATCAAAGACAATATGCCTCAATCTCTGCTTCTAATTCATGTGAAAATATTGTTTTGGTGTCTAAATATATGTTTTTGATGTCCAGGAATTCAGCTATGTCGCTTAAAATGTGCCCAGACTTACAGAAATGCATAAAAAGTGGAAAAACTGTTTGCCACAACCGATGGCAAAATCGTTACAGCAGAAAATTTATTGTAAATCGAATTTTGGGGTGGAACTTTTCTATTATCGTTGTAGCGAAATATCGTAAACTGAAACATTGTAAAACGAGTAATGACTGTATTTATAAGCGTTCATAAACTGGAGAGCTGCTACCACATGTGTGAAGCACAGGCTGTAGCAGCCATCATCACAGTTGGAAACCGCATGTTTGACACAAACTGGAAGGCACACGATAACCTAGAGGTCACTGATCTGGACACTCTGCCAGAATCCAAGAGAGTCAGGGAAGGAGGCAAGAGCATTGAGGTGTGCACACTAGATGAGACTGTCAAGATCATAAACTATGATGAACAAGTCGTGGTGACCTATTCTGATGATGGCTCAAAGAAACAGGGTGCTGGGTCATTTTCCGTTCAGGGTATCACCATTAATGGAAAATACAGGTCACTCCCCACACTAAGCATTGCTTCACCCACACTAAGCATTGCTTCAGAGTCCAGAAAGAACTTCTACTCTACTCCATACTGTACTCATTGCCATCTTCAGTAACTCACCCTAAGTTTATTTTGTCTACTTGTCTACCTCCCATGTTCGTATTTTTAGTTACAGGAGCTGATTTCCGGGGAAGGGCACTAACCCTTTGCCAACCCACTTGTTGCCACGTACTGAACACGTATTGGTTGGTTATACAGTTACCACCCAGTGTTGTAAATGCTTTCCAGGTTTAGAGGAAATCAAGAGTGAGAGCAGTGGAAATGAGTTATTTAAGAGGAGCATGAGGAGTCTCGTGGAGAGACAAACAAATGAGGAAGTGAAGGAGTGTTGTGATGTGGATGTGAAAGGAAGCGTTGAGGAGAAACACACTGAGGTGGTTTGGCCATGTGGAAAGGATGGAGTGAGAGACTAACAAGGAGAGTGTGTGAGTGAGGTGGAGGCCAAGGATGAGATGGAGGGATGGAGTGGAGAGGCATATGAGAGAGAGGGGTGTGAGCTGGGAGCAAGGCAGTGAAATAGTGGGGGACAGGGCGATATGGAGGTGCTTTGTTTGTGGCCACCCCTTGTGGGATTAAGACGTCTGGCAATAGATAGATAGACAGATAGTCTACCCCCCCTACTCTTTAAATTTCCACACCTCCCTCCACTACACAAAGCTTCTTGACTTCATGGCTTCTTTACTTCCTAAATTGGTTCCTAAGCTTGAGGTGTGAGTCTGGTAGTTAATCCTATGACACAAACTGCTCACCAAATGTATCCTTCCCATCCCTGACCAACTTGCTGTTCCTTCTGAGACAAAAAAATCATCTGACTTCAAGTTCCTATCTACTCTTAAGTTATCTACCAATTTTCTTCCTAAACACAGCACTACAGGACACACTATCAAGGCTGGGGCTTACAAATTCTTGTAAGAGTGATGAAATGTCAGTTTTATAAAAGACATGGAGCTGAGACACTTCTTGAAGCAGCCAACAACTGAGGTAAAAATTATATACGAAGTGAGGACACTTGGTGATGTAAGTGTTAAAGAGCGTGTCTATCTATCTATTGCCAGACATCTTAATCCCATAAGGGGTGGCCACAAACAAATCGCCTCCATGTTGCCCTGTCCCCCACCATTTCACTGGCCTGCTCCCAGCCCACACACCCACCTCTCTCACAAACCTCTCCACTCTATCCCTCCTTTTCATTTTTAGCCTCGCCCTCCCTCTCCACCTCACTCACATACACTCTCCTTGTCAGTCTCTCACTCTCCATCCTCTCCACATGGCCAAACCACCTCAATGTGTTTCTCCTAACGAGTGTGACATTCAATCAATCAATCAATCATTTCCTGTGACACCCCACGGGATGCATAGGGCCTCGATGAACTCTCTCCACCAATATTTGTCTCTTGCCATCTCCTTCAGGTCCCACCAACACTCCTCTCCTGCTTCCTTTTTCATTGTCCTCAACCAGGTTTCCCTCGGCCTACCTCTACCTCTTCTTCCTCTAGCAATCCACTCTGGCACATCCTGTATTAAACTACCTTCTTTTCTGTATATGTGCCCCAGCCACTTCCAACAAGACAGTCTCACATATTCATTAACTGGTTCCACTCTCGTAATATCCCTTACTCTTTCATTTGTAACTCTGTCTTGCCACTTTACCCCAAGAATCCTTCTCAGTATTTTATTCTCAAATCCTAATACTTTCTGATCTGTTGCAATTGTACTGTACCATGACTCATGCCCGTAAATTAAAATGGGTCTAACCATGGACTTGTAAATTTTCACTTTAGTATGTACCGAAAGCATATTATTATTCCAAACAGATTTCAACATTCCAACAGCTCACCAAGCCTGTCTAATCCTCTCCTCAATTTCATTGTTTAATGATCCATTAGATGATACAATCGTTCCCAGATATTTAAAGTTTTCTACATTCTTCACCACATTATTCCCAATTACACAATCGATTTGGTTCTCCACGTTCATATTAATAATTTCAGTCTTTCCACAGTTTATTACCAATCCCACTTTTTCTCCTTCCTCCACCAAACAATCAAGCACCCTCTGCATCTCGTAAATACTTCCGCAAATCAGTACAATATCATCAGCATAGACCAAATCCATCAGCTTCTTATTTTCTTTCCAGTTAATTCCTGCATCCGTTCTCCTTACAACTTTTTTCACAACATAATCCATAACCAAAACAAACAACAATGGCGAAAGAACTCCTCCTTGAATCACTCCTGACCTAACTTGAAATGGATCACTCAAAGAACCACCCACCATTACCTTACAAAAGTACCTTCATGCAGGCTTCTAATAATATTTATAAACTTTTCTGGTATACCATAGAATCTCATAATTTTCAACATAGCTCCACGTGAAACACTATCAAACGCCTTTTCAAAATCCACAAAACACATGTTAAGTGGCATTTTCATCTCATTAGCTTGTTGCATTAGATGCCTTACAATAAAAATCTGATCATTACAACCTCGACCCTTTCTAAATCCCGCTTGTTCTTCTCTTAAAATTTTATCAATTACTGGCTCTATTCTGTTCAACAAGATTTTGGAAAAGACTTTTGCAACTACAGGTGTCAAAGTTATCCCCTCCAGTTGCCACACACACTTAAATCTCCCTATTTTGGTATTTTTATAATCACTCCATTTTTCCACTCTTCTGGAATACCACCATTATCCCAAGCCACATTAAAAAGTTTCAAAAGTGCATTCATCAACTCATCATTTTCCACCTCAAGCATTTCAGGGAATATTCCATCCTCACCTGGGGCCTTAAAATTCTTTAACTCCTTTATAGATTTTGCTACCTCTTCCAAAGTTATATCCCCTGTTTCTATCTGCAAATCTCTCTCGGCTGGCAAAATGTCCTCTTCAGCTGGGATTGGTCTATTTAGAACAGATTCAAAGTGCTCTTTCCACCTTCCTTTTATATCCAAATCTTTAGTGTGACATTAGACAGAAATAATTATATGGAGAGAATGGATGCAGATATGGTGGTGAAAAGAGTTTAGAGGTGAAAGGAGGCATGGTAGGACAAGAACCTATCATAATTATCTATCTACAGCCAGACACCATAATCGTGTAAAGGGTGGCCACAGACAAATCGCCTCCATGTCACCCTGTCCCTTGCTATTTTGCTGCCTTTCCCCCAACTTACACCCCTCTCTCTCACAGAGCAAGAGGATGGATGGATATAGTAAATGATCATATATGAAGGCAAGGTACGGAAGCTGATAAGGCTAGGAAACTGAGGCAAATATGGTGACTTATATTACACAGGGGAAAATACATGATAAACAATCGGAAAGTAATATTACGTGCAAGAAAACCATCATCCCTCCCTCTTTTCCCATCCAAAGACAGGGTAAGGTAGGGTTTAGAATGCAGGAGAATAGGAATATATGATAAAGTGAATAATGAGCACCTTAGTCAATAATATGGAGTATAAAACCACTCTGGTACTGCAAAGGAATGTCTTCATGCAGTGGTGCCAATAGACAAACATTCCTAACTTCCTAAACCCCAAGAGGAGCATGGTGGACTGCAGGAGAAGGCAACATCAGCCTGCAAACCCCCAGATTTAGTCTTGAACAAAATGCAACCACATTCAGGTACTTACCAGACAGTGGAGATAATTGTCATGGTGACTGCCAGAGATCGGGCAGCGTGTAGAGCCGCCATTAGGTGACCAAGGCTGACGCAGGCAAGCATGTTGGAGCCGTTATGTACGATATGATACGATGACATGGCAGTTTCCACGGCTGAGTCAACTCCAACCTGAAAGTGAAAATTATATATTAACCTTTTCAGTCTCTGGTTAAGTTCATAACATTCTCTGAAGACAGCAAGATTTTGCATGGTTCTATCTATCCATCTATTGCCAGATGCCCTAATCCCATAAGGGGTGGCCACAAACAAATACAAGCATTTTCCTGATTATTTCCAAGAAAATTGACGGCATGAACTGGGAGGTTTGGGGTGAGTTGGCCTGGAATAACCCTGCAGCCTTCATGGGGTGGCACTGATGTAATGGTGGACTGCAGAAGAGGAACTTCCACCTGCAGCCCACTCGGTTCATGTTGCTCAATGAACCGGGGGCTGCAACTACTATTACTTATACTACAAACTTGGCATAAAATTGAAAAATCACCTTGAAACTGAGCTGAAATAATACGGTACAATGCCAGTCACAAAGAGGTGCCATGGAAAGGATTTTGAGTCACAACACTTTTTTCTGTCAGAGCTGAATGAAATACAGCTACAAGAGGCTGAAATCTAGGCCAGGTCAAGGTGAAAGAACTATCATAATTAAAACACGATGCATGTCAGTGCCTTACTTAAAGTCTGTGACCCTGATTCATGGTTTCTGTCTGTTAAATACACCTGGGGACTACAAACTGATGGCTGTGATTAGTGGCACTCACATAATTAGCTGGCTACACTCCCTGATTATACAAACATCCCTCAATTCCCTCCTTATCCCATAAAAGGAAGCTGTAGTGGATCCAGTCCCTGGCTATACAAACATCTCTCAACTCCCTATCTCCTGAAAGAAGGATGGTGTACTGTGAGAAGAGCAATTTTGGTGTGAGCCACTGTGTTTACATCTGCTGAAGTACAATAACCACACACACACACACACACACACACACATTTTAAATAATATGCAGATAATGCGGAATGATAACTAAACTCTTGCTCTCCCCACACTGCTCAATATCCAGCAGCCTCCCTAATCAGTCTCTCACTTGTGAGGTCACCCTCTATGACCTTGTCCCAAGTCTTCCTCAGTCTGCCTCTTGCCAAAAATATTCACCTCAGCACACTACATACACATGATTACAAATAAAATGCTTAGCCAACAAGGGTGATGCAAAGAGAAAGCTATACAGTACATGGTATCTATGCTATGTCTTCACCTGGATTGGGCATTATAATAAAGTACGCTGGTTAGTACACACCCACTACCAACCTACCTTTCAGACTCCTGGTCATCCTCCTTTTGGGACTTTGGTGAAAGCTTTGCCATTGCACTTGACATCTCAAAGGCTTTCAATCGAGTCTGGCATAAATCTTTAATTTCCAAACTGCCCTCTTACGGTTTCTATCCTTCTATCTGTGCCTTCATCTCTAGCTTCCTTTCTGGTCGTTCTATAGCCGCTGTTGTAGAAGGCCATCGTTCTCCTCCTAGATCTATCAACAGTGGTGTTCCTCAGGGCTCCGTCCTATTACCAACTCTCTTCCTTTTATTCATCAATGACTTTCTAAGCAGTACATCTAACCCTATCCACTCCTACGCTGATAACTCCACCCTTCACCTTTCTATTTGGTTCCCTCAACTTCCATCTCAGCAGTTACTTTGACAAACAAGGGATGAGGCTATGGCACACCTAATGTCTGACTTGGCTCATATCGCTGACTGGGGTAAAAATAATCTGGTTGTTTTTAATGCATCAATGACTCAGTTTTTACACTTATCAACCCGCAAAATCTTCCACAGGTATACACACTAATTTTTAATAATATTCAGCTTAATCCTGCATCATCCTTGAACATGTTTGGGGTTTCACTTACTTGGGATGTATCTTGGAAAGATCATATTACATCTCTTGTAAAATCTGCTTCGAAGAGATTGGGTGTGCTAAGCAGACTCTGTTCCTTCTTTACACCTGCACAACTGTTGACTCTATACAGGAGTTTTATCCGTCCCTGTGTGGAGTACAACTCTCATGTGTGGGAAGGCTCCCCACATACAGCTCTTCTCAATAGGGTGAAGTCTAAGACTTTTCGTCTCATTAACTCTCCTCCTCTTACTGACTCCCTTCAACCTATGTCTCTTCATCGCACTGTTGCATCTTTATCTCTTTTCTATCGCTTCTTCAATGGTCTCTGCTCCTCTGAACTGTCTGCATGCATTCCTCCACCTTTACGACGGGCACGTAGCACCTGTCTTGCAGCAAACTCTCATCCCTTTTCTGTCCAACTCTGTAATGCAAGAATTAACCGTTACTCCCAGCCTTTCATTTATGCAACAGGTCAACTCTGGAACTGTCTCCCTCTGTTTGTATTTCCTGCTTCCTATGATCTCCAGTCTTTCAAACACAGTGTGTCCAGGCATCTCAAAATGATCAGATCTTGAATTTGGCTCTCTCTTGTATTTTGATTTGCTCTTCTTTCCTTTACAGGTGGCTTTACATTGAGTGACAAGCCAAATGGTTTCCTGTAAGCCAAGAAACCATTTACAACACTGGGTGGCAACCATATAACCAACCCATACGTTCTCCCTACGTGTCAACAAGTGGGTTGGTGGAGGGTTAGTGCCCCTCCCCGTAAAACCAATAACTCAAAGTCAAATGGCCACCCCTTACAGGATTATGGTGTCTGGCAATAGATAGACAGATAGACAGATCATCATCATCATCATCACCTGGACCTCCTTTCCCACCTTACGGCAGGGTGAGGAGTAGCAACGTCCTGACAGCCCAAATTTGCCCAATCCAATGGGCCACACTTCCATTCACTCATTATTCAAGCTCCCTGAATCTTGGCTCTATTGGATATGCCAAAAACATTAACCACGCTCTGTAGCTTCACATAAATGTATTCAACAGAGTCAATCTGGACATTATTGATGTTTTTATATACCTCTTGGTTGCTGTAGATCAACCCCAGTCTGTCTGGCCAAAGACCCATCAACCACAGGCACGCAATTATTTCCGAAGGGCTGTCCTGTGCAGTTATGGTGTCTATACACATCAATCCACTCCCTTCAAAGGCACTGCACACACACCTCCATCATGGCACAATCTGAAATGAATAACTACGGCAGAAACACACAGAAACAGTACCAGTACATCATAAAACATATTACTGCATGGGCCTGGCAATTCCAACTACTGTGTATTTTAAAAACTCTCAATTTTGGTACATATGCAACACAGATAGTTAAATGTTGAATGCTGACTGCAAGAAGTGATTTGAATTAAGGAAAAGCAAAGAATTAACACCAACTCATAATATGGCATTGTAGGAGTAGAGGGAAAATAAAGGCCAGAAGAAACACAGAAATATCAAGAAGAGAGGCAGGACAGAAAAGCAGAAGAGGACAATAAGGAGAGAAAGACTGGAGACAAAAAGGCCCCTTTTAGTCGCCTCTTACGACAAGCAGGGATACTGGGGAAGTATTCTTTCCCCCCTCCCCAGGGGATGTGGGGAAAAAAAAAAAAAACTTTCTGGGCATTTAAGGAAGAGGGCACGTTGCCTGTGGCAAATTTATGAAGCAGGACATGCAACTGCCAAATTCTGTGATGGTGTGGAGATTTCAAGATCAAGTGTTTCATCGATAACAAGAGTTTGGTGGACGCCCTTTACTCCTGCAGGAACGTTGAAGACAGGAGATTGCACAATGATATTGCTGCATTACAAGACATGTTGGAGTGAGGGGGGATTGATGAAGTGTCTTGGATGGACACATCACAACAACTGGCTGACTGTCTCACCAAGAAAGGTGCCTTGACCGAGCAGCTATGTGCAGCAGTCAGCTGGGACTAGAAGGATTATAGTACTTCAAGGGACACCAAATATTTGTATGTGGCTACAGACTGGGTCTTAATGGCACTTAAACAAAAGTCTATGTATTGGACGCCAATAATCCAATCAGCTTCGTCCTTGGAATCGTTCGTCAAATTAAGAAGAGAGAAAGAGAGTGTTAGTGCACATTGCTGTTAGTGTGTGTGCGCATACACACTTGTTACACTGCAAGTGGTGACGTCGTCAGAAGAGTCTTGCAGTATGCAGGAGGAGCCTGCTCAGTAGGAAGTGTGAGGCCGGTGAAAGCGGCTGTTTCACATTCCAACGCCTGGTATTGCGAATTTCGGATATAACGAACAGACAAATCGTGACCGAGCTTCCCCTGGATTTTGTGAACAAAGGTCGCTAAATGAGGGGGAAGTTCGCAAATCAGGCCACAGTGACAACAGCATCCCTTCCTGGGACAGTAAGTGTACTGCAACAGTACTACATTATACTGTATTCTTCTTATAGATATTGTATTTATATGTACAACTTCATACAGTATTGTATTTACATGTACAACTTCGTAAACCATTGAATTCTCCATGTAAAACTTCACTGAATTACTTTAGGTAGCATGTTGGACAGAACGACTCCACTTACATAGGGAACTGGTTTGGTAATCCCTCGGAAATACTGAACCTCGTATGTAGCGAACTTTCAGATATAGCGACCCACCCCTCCCCCAATTAATTTGTTACATCAAGGGTTTACTCTAATGAAAAATGACAGTAATACCCACCTTGTTTCCTCAACGACTTAAGGTAAATTACTACCCTTTATGGCAGTCCAGTCATGGATGGCGGCTCACTTGGTGAACAGATGGACACACCCAGAGTTGAGAGTCATCAGCAGTTGCAACCCTTCACACCTGAAAATCATCCACACCACATTACTCACTAACTCAAGGATGCTGTACTAGTCTATCAACTATCTATTGCCAGACA
Source organism: Coenobita brevimanus (assembly GCF_032717465.1). Lineage (NCBI taxonomy): Eukaryota > Metazoa > Arthropoda > Malacostraca > Decapoda > Coenobitidae > Coenobita > Coenobita brevimanus. Next base: position 38,674 of record NW_027642581.1, on the reverse strand, counting down.
CCATAATCCAGTAACAGGTGGCCATTTGACTTTGGGTTAGTTATTTTACACAGAGGGACACTAACCCTCCACCAACCCACTTGATGGCACATAGAGAACATGTGTTGGTTGGTTATAATACAGTATATATAGTTACCACCCAATGTGTGAAAAGGGAATAGCAAGAGACCATGTACTTTGCAGATCAAATGTACAGAAACTATAGCTTAGATATGGAAGCATGGTTAATATTGTACACTTAATTTTTATTATAACTCTGACAGCAAGGAGTTGGGGTCAGAGTCAGTAAAATTCCCACAATTCCGACTCTGAGCTTTTTGGTTCTGAAATGGTATCAATCATATCTTTTCAATACTTCCTCTAAAATGAACAACTTGCAAGAGAATATAAGGTCATTTGTATATGGTGTAATGCCTTCTAAATGGAGCTGAGAATTTTTAAAAGATTGACAGTAGAATAAATGGATGTAAAGCCCATTTTACTCGTTACTCTTCTGTTAAACCTTCCCATTTACCTGCCTCCTTTTATAGTTCTGGATATTTTACATCCTGTGCCAAAGAAAACTATATTTATCTAAGCAGACGCCTTAATCCTGTAAGGGGTGGGCACTGACAAATCACCTACATGTTGCCCTGCCCCTGCCATTTCACTGCCCTCTGCCCCAAAGAAAACTACACATGGATAATGATACCAATGACTGATAATTGCTACAGAACTGCAAAGCAATACTAACCTTCATTCCACTGTGGCTTAACTTGATGTGTAGTACCAACTGCAGATATGTGGTTTAGTCCAGTCATGGATGGCGGCTAACTTGGTGAAGAGGAAGAAATGGCCCGAGTTGAGTCACCAGCAATGGCAATCCTTCCACTCCTGAAAATCAACCACACCACATTACTCACTTACTCAAGGATACTGTACTTGTCTGTCTACCTATATATCTATTGCCAGACACCATAATCCCGTAATAGGTGGTCGTTTGGCTGCAAGTTAGTTATTTTATATGGAGGGAAACTAACCCACCACCAACCCACTTGCTGACACATAGGGAACATGTATGGGTTGGTTATATAGTTACCACCCAATGTTGTAAATGGTTTCCTGGGATCTAGGAAACTTTTTGGCTTGTCAATCAATGTAAAGCCACCCGAAAAAGAAAACAAGATTAACAAAAAGTGACAGAAAAGATGGCAGAAATAGGAAGAGATGAGGACAGACACAGAAAAATGAGAGAAAATGTCGCAGTCAAGCTCACCTGGCAACACACGTTTATATACGGTACTGTGATCCCTTGGTTATCATGCATAACTGGTACAAGGCTTGGTGTGTGATAAAGAACTTGCACAATAACAAAAGCACACTACCTATGGGATTTACCCTACAGTACCGGGCATCCCAAGTGCAATCCCAAATTTTCCCTTTGACAATAACACAGACCAACTAAATACATACATTATGATATGCTGTGCATCAGAAACACACACAGGCATGGTTAGATTAATAGAAAGTGAAGACACAATAAGGAACACACACCATAGAAAGACATGAGATGGGCTTGAGATAAGGGGTTCTCATACTAAGGGGTGGAGAACTATCATTACTGGCAGTAGAATGGATTTGGAAGATGTGCAGACTGGCCTGGGAGGAAGGCAGAGTCCTGGAGGATTGGAAGTCACGTACAATCATTCCCCTGTACAAAGGAAAAGGGGAAAAAGTGTATGGTAGGAGACCTACTGACAGAGTTAGGGAAATAACAGAAGAATTAGTTGAAAAACAGGGAGGTTTTAGGAAGGGATGAGGTTGTGCAGATCAGATATTCATTCTTAGGTCTTTAGTGGAGAAGTTTGTAGAGAACAGACAGAAGTTGTATGTGGCTTCACGAATTTGGAGAAAGCACGTGACAGGGTGGATAGACAAGGAATATGGAAAGTATTAGGAATACATGGAGTAAATGGGAAGTTGTTGAAAGCCATGAAGAGTATGTATAAGGGTGCTAAGGCTGCAGTGTATGTGGATAGGGAACTGAGTGAATTGTTCTCTTTGAAGGTTGGATTGAAACAGGGACGTGTCATGTCTCCATGGCTGTTCAATCTGTATATGGATGGGGTTATAAAAGAGATACAAGATAGGACAGCAGATGTTGGAGCAGCGCTAATGACAGAGGGCAGTGTGTGGAAACTCCCTGTACTGTTGTTTGCAGGTGATATTGTGTTGTTAAGTGAAGATGTAGGGGAGTTGCAAGGCTTGTTGGATGAGTTTGGGGGAGCGTTTAAGAAACGGAATCAAAAGATGAATGTAGGGAAGAGTAAAGTTATGGTCTTTGAGAGAAGTGAAGTCAGTGAATACAGAGTGACACTGGATGAGGAGGAAATGGAAAATGTGAGTACGTTTAAGTACCTGGGTACTGTGATGAGTAAAGATGGACGTTTGGAGGGTGAAGTGCTTGAAAGGGTACAACATGGAAGAAAGGGTGCAGGTTCTTTGAGGGCAGTGATAAGAAACAGGAAAGTGAGCATGGAGGTGAAAAAGTTACTGCATGACAGTACTGTGATAACAACTTTAACGTATGGAAGTGAAGCTTGAACCTTGTTGGAAGGACACAAGTCAAGACAAAGGGCAATGGAAATGAGTTATTTGAGAGGAGCATGTGGAGTCACATGAGTTATTTGAGAGGAGCATGTGGAGTCACATGGAGAGAGAGACTGACAAATGAGGATGTGAAGGAACGTTGTGGTGTAGGTGGGATAGGAAGCGTTACGAGAAGCAATTTGAGGTGGTTTGGCGATGTGGAGAAGATGGAGAGTGACAGACTGACGAGGAGTGTGTGTGTGAGTGAGGTGGAGGGAGGGCACGGCCAAGGATGAGATGGTGGTAAGGAATGGAGAGGTACATGAGAGCGGGGTGTGTAAGCTGGGAGCATGGCATTGGACAGGGCAACATAGAGGTAATTTGTTTGTGGTCATCCCTTATGGGATAAAGGTGTCTGGCAATAGATAGATAGACAGAGCAGCTGTAGCTGGTAAATTATTTTTTTCAGTTTTACAATCCTCACATTCATGCATCTTTGGAGTTTATATGATATCATACAAATATTGTGTGTTCTTCATTACTGTCTCATAGTTAATGCAATTATTATATGCATTCTGTGACCAGGATTTGCAACACATTTCCTGTCACTATTGTACATGTCACTAATTATATTTGATTTCTGTATTTTCAACAATGTTTTTATTACGTTTCCAGGTGTCAAAAACACAATAATTGTGTTATGATTTTATGGAACTTTATAATTAACATCTGTACCTCTGGCAAACTCTGAATATCATTTAAACTCCTGTTTGTCAAAAAAAAAAAATAATAATAATAATAATCACAATAATATTTTCAGTATGAAATATTAAATTTTGGGCTTATTTACAGTTTCCAAGCATTTTCAGTGTTAGATATTGAAACTTCATTGTCAGGTCAACTTGGGAAATATCAAGAAACAGGACCTCCTTTCCCACCCCAAGGCAGAGTGAGGAGTGGCAACGTCCAGACAGCCTAAATTTGCCCAATCCAATGGGTTATACGTCCATACATTCATCATTCATGTCCCCAGAATCCTGGCTCTATCAGATACGCTAAAAACATTCACCATGTTCTGTAGCTTCACACAAACGTATCCAATAGAGTCAATCCAGACGATACCACGCTAAAAAGGGGTGCCAAATCCCTGATCATGCACTTCTCCTCACAACATTCATCCAGCCAGCTCAATCTCTTGTCAGTTCCCTAGCCTCACAGACTTCCAAACCTCTCTTCCTCACACACTCATCCACCATATCTCTCCACCTTCTCCTTGGCCTACCTCACCTCCTCCCTCCTTCAAATTCACTCAGCTATACCTTTTTCACCACTCTATTGTTATTCATTCTCTCCACTCGGTACACTCTCTTGGATTCTGGTGTCTACTGACTTCCTCACTCCACATCTTTCACGAATCACATTATTTCGTATCCTATCCACCTTCGGTGCTCCACATACATTTCTTAGCAGTCTCATCTTAGTTGCTCTCACTCTTGACTTTTCATTTTCATGCCACACTGCAGTCTCATGTTAAAGTTGGCACTAACACTCCTTCAAGTAAGCCTCATGCAGCTGCAACTCTCAAGCCTCTGTTTCTTATCAAGGCCTTCATTGCACCAGCTACTTTTCCTTGTGTCACTCTACTTTCAACTTCTTTTGCACATTTCCCTCTCTTTTCTATCACTGTACCCAAGTAACTGAACTCTTTCACCAATTCCAGTCTCTCTCGATTCACCGCAACATCGCACTGGGAGTAACCTTCTCTCTCAATAACCATCACTTTTCTCTTTTCTACATTTACTCTCAAGATGCAATGCTCACAGACATCAGCTAAACTCTGCACTAGGCTAGCAAGTTCTTGTCCGGTACAGGCATACCCCGGTTTAATGAAGTAAATGGTTAGGTAAAACCCCATCATTAGGCGGGGTATCATAATATATTGGGGTACTTTTAACACGTACCTTGGGTTTCCATCCAAACCAAGCCCAAAACCCACCCAAATGAGCCAAAAAACAAGTTTAAACCCAATCTAAATGGCTTAACAGCTGTCAAGGAAGCTAACTGAAGCCTAACACCTGTAAATAGCTCACTAAAACCAACCAATAAAGTAAAAAAATTGTCAAATATAAGTCTGGAAAAAAATTAAGCTTAGTAAACTGTACCCCAAAATGACAATGTTCAACCCACCTATGGCTAAAACACATTAATCTAAGTCTAAAAACAGTTTATAAATCAATCTAAACACAATTTTTGTCTAAATTATCATCAAAATCAGTAAACAAAACTCAAAATCCATCATTAAACCGGGGTTTGGCCATCATTAGGCAGGATATGGTGCAATTTCTACCATCGTTAAGCCAGGGTATTGTATATTGAGGTACAGTATTACTGTATTTGCAAGTAGTACTGCACCAGCAGTATGCACTAGGTTCGCAACGAACACGCTCGCTATTATATGTGGTAAGTTCTGGGATACGTATAAGACAACGTAAGATTAAAGAACCAATACAAAAACTATAAATTTATGCAAGACAGGCCTTTGAAAGGCCAAACCCTTGAACATCAGTGCAGTGCACATGGTTTGTTTTGATCACGTGATCACGTAATTTGCTGTACTGCTTTCCTCAGTATAGTACATTACCGTTCTGGTAATTTTATGTGCAAGTTAAAGTACTATTAAATAACATTAAAGCAAGAAGTAGTCTTATAACCAGTTTACCTGATAGGTGTCAGAATATGCCTTATTTATTTGTTCGTTAAAGATTTGCTATACTGCTTTTTCCACAGTACTGTATTTGCAAGTTAAATATTTACTGTTCTGGTATGTACTTGTAAGTTAAAGCACTTAAATAAAGTTAAAGCATTAAATAAAGCCTTGTAACCAGTAAACCTGATTTATATGATTACTCATGATCAGCGGGTTCTGAGACAATTCGCTATCAGACAATTCCTTGTCAGGACAATTCGCACCCTGGACGATTCCCAGTCATTCTATAAATATACTTATTATTAATAATCAATACTTTAATATCTATATTTCAGGGGGATCCATCATAGTTTATGTTCAATAGTGTAGGCTTTGGATATTATTTATTACAGTCACTACTCCTTTTACGATGGGGTTTTTTCTGAGTAGTTTGCATTCATTATTCTTCCTTTTATCATCATTTACCTCCTCCTCCTTCCTCTTCACTAGTCTCTTTACGTGCTTCTTGCTCTCAATATATTCAGTTCTTACTTCAACTGAACCCCTGTCCTGTAACCACTCTAGCCACTTCTTCCTCTTTTCCTCCACTGCTCTCTTAACCTCATCCCACCATGCCATACCTTTCATCTTTGTTGTTACTCTTGCCACGCTACATACTGCTTCAGCTTTCCTAACTAGGCAATCCCTATGTGCATTCCACAGACTGTCCAGATCCATTTCATTCCAATTCACTGATAGTAACTCCTCCTCTACTTTGGACCTGTAATCATCTGCCATTTCTTTGATCCTCAGCTTCTCAAGAAAATATAAAACAGGTTCATTTTTTGGTGGAAAAAGGGACCCTTTCAGGAACCAACCAGAAATTGTGCACAGAAAAAAACACAAAAAAAAATCTTATAATACAGTAAATAAATAAAGATCTGTTCATTGAGATGCCTGGACACTGCATTTAAAAGACTGAAGGTCATAGGCTGTAGGAAACACAGACAGAGGAAGAAAGTTCCAGAGTTGACCTGTTGGGTATATGAAGGATGGGAGTAATAGTTAATTCCTGCATAAAAGGGTTGGAGAGAAAGGAGATGAGAGTTTGTTACTAGACAGGTGCTGTGTACCTGCTGTAGTGCTAGAGGGATACAGGCAGACAGTTCAGGGGAGCAGTGACCACTGAAGCAGCAACAGAAAAGAGATAAAGATATGACAATGTGGCAGAGACAGAGGCTGAAGGGAGTGAATGAGATGAAAAGTCTTTGACTCCACCTCATTATCTCTCCTCCTTTTACTGGCTCCCTTCAACCTCTGTCTCTACGTTGCACTATTGCATCTTTATCTCTTTCTATCGCTACTTCAATGGTCACTGCTCCTCTGAACAGTCTGCCTGCATCCCTCCACCACTACAGCAGGGGACAAGACTCATCTACTAGCAAATTCTCATCTCTCTTCTGCCCAACTCTTTACTGCAGAATTAACTGTTACTTCCAGTCCTTCATACTGCATATGCAACAGGTCAGCTCCAGAACTGTCTTCCTTTGTCTGTATTTCCTACTGCCTATGACATACAGTCTTTCAAGTGTAGTGTGCATCTTGAAATGACCAGATCTAAAATTTGGCTTTGATATCTTGTTTTTGTTTTTTCTTGGAGGGAACAATCTTGCAGGCTTTTGCCCTCTGGTTCCTTCCTGAACAGAATTTCATGAACTGGCCACATAAACTGTTTTTAGGCTTAGGTTAATGTGTTTTAGCTGTTTTTAGGCTTAGGTTAACAGCCATAGGTGGGGTGAACATTGTCATTTTGGTGTTTAGGTGGATTTATAAACTGTTTTTAGGCTTAGGTTAATGTGTTTTAGCCATAGGTGGGGTGAACATTGTCATTTGGGGTACAGTTTACTAAGCTTGATTTTATATGGCACTGTGACCCCTTGGATATCATGCATAACTGGCACCAAGCATGGTGCGTGATGAAACTGCACGATAACAAAAGCACAGAACCTATGGCATTTATCTTAACTGTTACTGGGCACCCCAAGTGCAATTACCGGTACAATTATTGCCCTTTAAAATAATTTAGACCAACTAAATACATACTGTACATGCAGTTATGTCAAGTACCATATCAGAAACACACACAGGCATGGTTAGGTTAATAGAAAGTAATGAAGAAGACACAATAATCATATAACATAGGTGAAACAATCATTGCATTTCATAAGACTGTCTTTATATGTGGTAAAACAAATGATTTTTTCAATTAAAGGACAAGTTGATTCCCCATTTAGTCCCTTAAATCAAGGTATGAGTGTAACTCACTAAAACCAACAAATAAAATCTGAAAATCATCAAATATGTCCGGAAAAAATCAAGCTCAGTAAACTGTACCCCAAATGACAATGTTCACCCCACCTATGATTAAAACACATTAACATAAGCCTAAAAACAGTTTATAAATCAACCTAACACCAAAATGACAATGTTCACCCCACCTATGATTAAAACACATTAACTTAAGCCTAAAAACAGTTTATAAATCCACCTAAACACCAAAATGACAATGTTCAACCCACCTATGGCTAAAACACATTAATCTAAGTCTAAAAACAGTTTATAAATCCACCTAAACACCAAAATGACAATGTTCAACCCACCTATGGCTAAAACACATTAATCTAAGTCTAAAAACAGTTTATAAATCAACCTAACACCAAAATGACAATGTTCACCCACCTATGATTAAAACACATTAACTTAAGCCTAAAAACAGTTTATAAATCCACCTAAACACCAAAATGACAATGTTCAACCCACCTATGGCTAAAACACATTAATCTAAGTCTAAAAACAGTTTATAAATCAACCTAACACCAAAATGACAATGTTCACCCCACCTATGATTAAAACACATTAACTTAAGCCTAAAAACAGTTTATAAATCAACCTAAACACAATTTTAGTCTAAAATATTATCAGAATCGGTAAAGAAAATAATAAGCCATCGTTGAACTGGAGTTTGGCCATCGTTAGGCAGGGTATGGTGGTATTTCTACCCCAATCGTTAATCCAGGGTACTGCATCTAGGGGTATTGTATATATTGATGTATTACTGTAATGAAAACCATTTACCATGTAAAGATAAAATATTACTCACACCAACAGATGGATAGATAGACATGTGGCTCATCAGGGCAGTTGACGTACACGACTGCATGCAGTGTTAGCATCGTAAATCCAACCACGTACTTTGATGGCACCCTTCATCACCCTTAACGAGCCCTCACCATCGTATAATCTGAAACGAAAAGCCATTGCAGCTACAAATAAAAACCATTACATCATAAAACCCATCAGCAAGGGCAAAGTGCAATTTTATGCTGTGATATAAAGGGGATAGCTTCATTGTGGATAAATAAATTCATTCATCCATCCACCCATACATTAACAAATCACCAGAGCTTGCCTGCAAATATTTAATTAATAGCCTTTCCATCACAACATGTTTGCAAATACCATTATCTCTGTTTTCACACTGTTATTCAGCCCACAATGACCTAACCTCACCAAAGCCACAAAAATTACTCCAGCAGGCTCATGTATCATGATTTTTAACAATATTGTGCAGTCACATTGTGCAAAATCATCAATATTTTTAATTTTTCAAACACTCTCTGCAATTACCCTAAAAAATGTAAAAAGAATTGGGTCAGTATAATTACTGTTCTCACAAAGGAAACAAAGCAATGATTTTCATGGTTATGAGTTGCAATTACCAACAATGTCACACTGTTCCATTGCACACAATCACCAAAATTTTTGTTTGGTATTTGTCTGACAATCCCTGGTCTTACCCTCACCCAAACAGAAAAATAATTGGGTTGACATTATTATACGAACATACATACACAACCTAACTTTTATTATTTTGATTCACTGCCCCATTAGCAGTGTACAGGCTTGGGGCTACATTGTTGTCTTGGCATTATACGATAACCATTCACTAGCCAAGGAGCAACATCATTTTTTTTTTTTTTTTTTTAAGAACCATAGGCCACAAAATTCAACCCCAATCACCAGCTTTCAATCCCTAAATCACCCCAAAATCACCCCCAAGATTTCACTCTTCCTCTCCAATGATTTATTTCTTATTTTTGTCTTGAAACTAATTATTGGCAGATTACTTACGTATCATAAAATACTGAGATGATCTGCCGGTCACAGCTGCTGTTCTGCCGTACACCAGCCTACATTTAGGGGTCATGGAGGGGATTGTGGCACGTCTTAATAACTAGGGACATATTTTTCGTTAATATATCAGCGTCAAATCATACTGGCGTCCCTCTCCATTGCCAAATAATATACGTACATACTATGGTACGCCATGTAACCATCCCTGGGAAACGCCTGAATTTCCATCGTCCAGTTCTCGACACATCTCACAATATTACACAAATTAAACACCATACATTTACTCACCAGGACGTCCGTAATAGGTACAAGTGCTAATATCAGCTTTAAAAGGCGTATACCAGCGATAATTGTGGTATATAAGTCCGTTATCATCTCCCTATCATGGCGCCCATGACGTAGGACGACAAGAGATTCGAAAACAAATCGTGCAGTTCAACAATATCTCCAATCGTTTAACTATACCTAAATAACTATTCAGAAAAATTATGTAATCTCTCCTGCTAATTCTTTATGCAATATATTTAGTTATATAATGTTGGTGTAGATTTGAAATTAGCGCGAATGACCCCCACCAGCCTCTGGAGTCTCACGAAATGGCGGCGCCAATATGTGCCTTACGGTCGCCATATTGAAACACCAGCACTCCTTGCCTCAATTATTATTCTTGCTTTCTCTGTCAGTGCTGTTCTATGTATACATGTATAATACAAAAGTATATATAAGATTATGATTTTTTTTCTGCCTGGATCTACGAATTATATGGGATACGTTTAGCCAAGAGTAGGAACATCGTTTAAGTTGCTTCACTGCAGAACGTAGCTTTTTCGTTTTTCTTAGGGTCTTATCTAATGTCCGTTTAATTATTATTATAAAGATAAAACTGCGGTTTATGGAAACAGCGTATACTGTATGTGAGAATAATAAATATTTTGTCATTATACATGCTACAGGGAACTTGTGTAACCAGTAATTTCATGAAATCCCCAATTTCGTGAAATGAGTTTAAATTAGGATGCGTTAATTTAAGTAACGTTAATTTAGGCTGCGGTTTGGTTAGCCTGGTATAATCCAGGGGTTAGGTTAGGTTACTTATGATGGGTTAGGTTACGTTAATTTATATAAATACTAAGTTACTGTTAAGTGTTCATCTGAATTAACTTACCAAACTTGGATTATTCCAGCCTAACCTAACTGCAGCCTATATCAACCTAATATTAACCCATCCTAATTTACACTCATTTCACGAATTCCCCAGGGACTTCATGGAATCACTGGTTACATAAATTCCCTGCAACATATCAGCACATTGTATAGTGTTTATCTATCCATCTATCTATCTACCTATCTATAAGTATCTGTCTGTCTATAAAGAGATATACAGTGTAGTAACTTTTTCATTTCCATGCTCACTTCCCTGTTTCTTATCACTGCTTTCAAAGAACCAGCAACCTTTCTTCCCTGCTGTACCCTTTCAAGCACTTCACCCTCCAAACCTCCATCCTTACTCATCACACTACCCAAGTACTTAAACGTACTCACATTTTCCAATTCCTCACCATCCAACCTCGCTGTACATTCACTGACTTCACCTCTCTCAAAGACCATCACTTTACTCTTCCCTACATTCACCTTTAGATTCCGTTTCTTACACACTCTCCCAAACTCATCCACCAAGCCTTGCAGCTCCCCTTCGTCTTCACTCAACAACACAGTATCATCTGCAAACAAGAGTACAGGGAGTTTCCAAACACTATCCTCTCTCACCAGGGCCTATAGGCACATGGACTTTTTTTTTTTTATTTCTTTTGTTTTTCCTTCCTCCACTGATTATCTATCTATATATATATATATATATATATATATATATATATATAAAGTAATTACCTGGTTTGGGTACCTTGATTGTGGCCATCCCTTCCAAGATTAAGGTGTGTGTGAATTGATTGACAGGAAAATAGATAGGGTACTGGCAATATAGATAGCTAGACAAATGGGGTACCTGTTATAGCTTCCAATCCACTGAACGTATGAGCCATTCTACAGCCAACCTCAGTTTGAGGATTTGTTTATGAGGTAGCATGGCATAATTACTGACTGGATTTGACAATATTGCACCAATGACACATCTTAAGACTGTACTAAAGCAAGTGATAAGATAGAAACAGGTAAAACTGTGGGTGTGTAAGGTGTAGCAGACGAAATGTTGAAAGCATCTGGGGGTAAAGCAGTGATATTGTGAATAATGGAAGGTCTTAGTCTGATATATCAGACCAATCGTGCACTTTCTGTGAAAAGCATGATTTTGGCACAGTTGTTCTATATCATGAAAGGAAAAAAATTTTCCACAGGCCCAAAAACTATCTCTATGGGGGGGACACAGCACATATTTGAACTCTGAGTGAGTTTCGGCACCAATGCTCACAAACAAATTATAAATCTCTTTATGGAGCTAAACTGATTTATAGTTTTTTCAAGTTTGCTTTTCTGGTGGTTTTGGTTGTTTTGAATAGCAGGTGCAGTTAATACCATTATACTGTATATGCATATTATACATGTGATAGGGTTAAACTGACATTTTTCTTTTTAAATTTTCAGATCTGTTTATCTGGTGATGCTGCAGCATGCATACAAGGTGGTGATGGTTTAGTAGAGTAGATGTAGAATTAACACCATGTCATGTGCATATTTATATTTGATGAATAATGGCCGATTTGTTGTCTTATGTCAAGATTGAGTTTCTGCTGATGAGCCATGCTGCATGCAGATGTTAACAAGGTGGTAATGGTTTGCTAGAGCAGGTGTAAAGTTCACACCATGGCAACCTGCTCTGAAGAAAAAGTGACTGGACACTCTGTGCCATTTGGATAAAAGAAATGAATCATCAACCAGACCACTGGCTTCCCAAAAGCCTGGAAAAAGTAGTGAATTTCAGTATACAGTACTTTGTTTGCAGAAACTCTAAGTCAGTTTATAAAAATAGGGGACGTACCAGAACACCAGGAAACCATTTACTACGCTGAGTGGTAACCTTATAACCAAATTTTGGTGCCTGCTGGTTTAGTGGGTAATTACAGCGCTCCAATCGGATTGAGCCGGTGAAGGTTTATATCCAAGGGATGGTTGAGGTTTACTGCTCATGTAATGCCACTCAGGGATGAGTGAGGCTGGTCACGCTCATCTTAAATGTCAGGAACAACTTGCCTAGCCCCGGCCTCCTACGCTCCTCATGGGGCAACGTAGGATTGGATGATAAATGAACAAATGAACCAGATATATTCTCTGGAAATCTAAGTTAAATGAAGATAATACAGGAATTGCAAGGACACATATAGCTCACAATGCTGTATGGCAATAGTCATGCAGAAGAAACTTTTCCACAGATAGAGTTAACTGTGCCATACAGAAAAGGAAGTCAGCATCTGAAACAAATGTCCCTCACAAATATACCAGATCCAGGTAAGATGCTTCATGTTACAGTCAGAAGGCAAATAAGGAAATCTCAAATCTTTGTTTCACATGTGAAGAGCCTGCCAACACTAAAGAGGGCTTACATGATGTGACTACACTTGAGGTGCATCACAAGGTGAAAGAATGCACTCACACACTGAAAGAAGAATCACTTCTGGCAATGATACCAGCTGGAGATTTGATAGCAACAGGGGCTAAGTATCACAGGTCATGCCTCACCAAGTTGTCAAAACGACCTGTGAAAGTTCAAAAAGATGAAGATGTGAAAGTTCAAAAAGGTGACAGTGACAGAGATAAGTCTAGAGCAGTGTTGTCCAAACTTTTTTGCTTATTGTATCCCTTGAAACCTTCTACCATTAAGTATCCCCATGAGTGATCATCATCATCATCATCATCTAATCCTGTGTTGCCCCATGAGGGACATAGGAGGCCAGGGCTAGGCAAGTTGGTCCTGGCATTTAAGATGAGAGTGACGAGCCTCACTCATCCCTGGGCGGCATTACATGAGCAATAAACCCCAACCATCCCTTACATATAAACCAACACCAGCTCAATCCGATTGGAGCGCCTTAATTACCCACTAAACCACTAGGCTCAATATTTGGAAGGACATTCTTTTTATCTAAACGCTGTGTCTCCCTTTTTTGATAAGGGCTAAGGTGTTGCCCCTAGGTAGAGGATTCTGATTTTGGAGCGTGTAGCACTTTATGACCGGATGCCTTTCCTGATGTCTACCAGAGACCCTTGGGTGGAGTCGAACCTCTGACCCTTCAGTCAGAGTGCTCTAACCCACTGACCCACGGTTGCTACCCAATGCAAATTATATTAAAAGTCCGCATAGTTTGACTGCTGGACAATAAACTGTTATTCAGAAGAGTAATGGAAAAAGACTAACAATATAACATAAAAATGCTTGAAAAGTATTTACTGTACAACTCAATGTGAAATGTGGGGCTGATATTAACTGATGATTTTTGCCATACTGGGTGGTTAAGAGGCTACTGCAGTGGCCAGGCTTTGTTCCAGGTTTACATTTACACTCAACCCTTGGCTATCACGGGTTCCGCTATAGCGTATCTCGCTATCAAGCCTATATAAAAAAACTACCCAAATACCTTTATCACGCACTAAATGCCTGCTATCACGCACCGCAAATGTTCGAAAATTTCAAAAAGGCCAGGCTCCAGTGCTCCACCCAGCCAACAAAAGCTTCACTCTGTGATTGGTCGTGTGACATCAGCGCCAGCCGAGCACTGATTGGCTGCCTGACCGAGTCTCCTGCCCGCCAAACCATTCAAGTGTGCGCCCTCAGACCGTGAACATTGATAGCAGGAACAATAACTTTTTTTATGATAGGACCATGGCCAACGTACCCCCTCCCCATCCCCCTACCATCACCCAACATAATGCTGCGGCACCTGGCAGGGAAGTAAAGAAGAGGAAGAACCTAAGTTATGCAGATAAACTGGAAATGTGAAACTTATAGAGAATGGTGAGACCAAGCGAAGTGTGGGGAAGAAACACAACATCAATGAATCAACTGTGAGGGGTATTTATAAGAATCGTGATCACATCATAAAACATGCTCATTTTTAGACTATTATTTATTAATATGTGGTACACAAAAGGTATCTTAGGGGTAAATATTGAGGTCATGGCACCAATTAGAATTATTACCATAAGTTCTTCAATTCGGCTATCACGGTTTCGGCCATAGCGCAGCCATAGCGGGACCAATTGGGAGTGATAGCCGAGGGTTGAGTGTAGTTTGTTTCTCTGTTTTGCCTTGATAATGCTCATTGCAGAGAAAGATGCTTCACAAAGGTAGGTAGACCCAAAGGACTAAAGGTTTTCCAAAGCCTTCTTCCCTAGGTCAGGCTGCTCCTTCTTTACACGGCTCCAAAACTGTGTGAGGGTTGAGCTTTCAAATTCCAGCTGGCGGCCACGGTCTGAACACATTTCTAACAGTGTTTCCTGAAGGCAAATGGGAAGCTTCTTTATATTATATTCTGATAGGAGGAATGGATTTCTAACCCAATCCAGCTGTACAGATATCTCACATGTGTCAGGAAAGTAAGATTTAAAAGCACAGATAAGTTCTACAATAACTGGTTTCACAATCTCTCTCTCATCACTATTAATGGAAAAACAAGCACTTACCTGAGGAAAACATGTAAAATCCCCCCTGAGCTTATCTCCTTCCACAACTATTTTCCTTTAAAAACCATCCATGTTATCATATACATTGAGAATTGCCCTGCAGAGATAAATTTAACTCATTCAGTTTGCTAAATATGTCAGCAAGATATGCCAGATGAGCAAGCCAAGTAATGTTTTAAAAATATGTGGCAAAAGGAGATCCATCATTTCATTTCTGACGGCTCCAACATGCTTGCATGCGTCGGCCTTGGTCACCTAATGGTGGCTCTCCATGCTGCTCGATCTCTGGCAGCTTCCCTATTTAGTCCCTTCACCCTGAGGTCACACTCAATGACCTTGTCCCAGGTCTTTCTCAGTCTACCACTTACTACCATGCCCCCACCATTAACACTTTTCACTTTCTTCATCCAATTATCATACCCCACCCACTCCACATGCCCAAACCATCTCAATCTACTTCTCATCACAACACCAATACACCCCCGTCCCATCCTACCTCTCAACTCATCCATCATAAACCTAGTCCCCCAGGCCTTGCACTCAGGGACCCAGTGCACATCCACCTAACCATTGTCATTTCTGTATGTTTGAGCTTGTGAATATCCTGTTCCTTTATTGCCCAGGTCTCACTACTCCATGTTCTGATAAAAAGGAACCTACCACATCTCACAACTTGATGGATGAAAAATAAAAATGCCCAAATGACCCTCTGGTATGGCAGGAGGTTGATGAGGGCACTGCATTGCCACAACAACTCTGGTTTGTTGGAGGTGATGCTGATGACTTCTGATGCTAGCTGGCTGTAGTCCACTGCAAAATAACAAAATCATTGGAGGCTGGAAGTGCATAAATCATCATCATCAACATTTTCCAATACCTAATTCCCATTTTTCATCATCATTATCATAATCCAAACTTAATTTTCACATACGAAATGAGGTAGGATCCATAGACAAATAAAAAGAATGCACAAAAGTAAGAGTAATTAATGAGACAATCACACATCACCCATGCTTTCAAAAGTAATCCACCCCACAAAAAGTATATTTTGTGCACTGTTCATAAGTACTTATCAACAAAATTATGCAAGAACTGGGAAAATTGCATACCAATGGGAAAAAACATCAAGCATGGAAGAACAAAGAAAAAATCAGAAAAAAATCTTCACCTCAATCTTCGGTTGGGGAAAAATTCTGCAAAATGATGATCTGCTTAATGATCACCAAACTACCTGTACAGTACTCTTGGCATGCATAAAAAAGTGAGTAAGCTTGGAATATAGAGAAGATACAAACTATCAAGCTAAACTTGTAACTGAAAAAAATGAAACTGCCTTTACTTCTTTAGCTCAGGGGCATCATCTACAGCATACTGTATTTTTATTTAGACTGTTAGAAATTGAACAGCATGGAAAGCTGCCACAGGTTGTATTAATAAGAGCCAAAAGGATACTGGTACTGAGGTGTAATAAACAGAGTAAACTGGTAGGGAAAAGGTATTAAGATACCTCCAAAGCCATTAAAGACTTCAGCCCTGCATTTTTGGGATTGCTGACAGGATGTGATACAGTATTCTCATTGTGCCTTACTGTACAATTGTGAAAACAAAAAAGACATATGTGCCAAGCATTTTTTTTTTTTTAATGCTCTATTTTTTAATGTTTATCTGCTCATCATCCTCCCTCCTTCCCCTTAAAAATAAATAAAAGCTACATTCTCATCAGTGTAGAAGGCTAACTCACACCTCTTCCTTACCAGTCAATTTCCACAAATGGCATGTTATGAAAGTCAGCCAAGGGAATTTAATAAATTCTATTATTGCTGCCTCTATAAAACTACATTCAGCTAAGGATGACTTTTTGAACTGGAAGAGCTGGATATAGTTTTCATTAACCCCTTCATTACTTGGGAATTTTCTTGAGTATATCTGTCTTGCAGTCACAAGAATAAAAGATGTCCTCAGACTGAACAGGTTACCAATCTCCTGTGTGCTATTTATGCATTATTAGTCCACAAAAAAATAAATAAAAAGACAAATATTATATGAGAATATTATGGTAAGGAAGAGATGCTAGAAAGTCTCATTAGCTGATGGAATACAACATGTAGTTTGCTTACCTCCACACTGCCCTCCAACCTTCTCCATATACCGTACACCCTGCAGGCCCCACCACACTGCACTAAATACTCCTTGACCTTGAATCAGCATTGAGCACATCTTGACTGCTGCTGTTGCAATTGAGTGCTCCCTGGCTAGACACCTGTAGAGTAAGGATGAACTTTAGCACTTTTTAGTACATCACACTGACTATGAGGTCCCCACACTCTCAAAATGAAATGAAATATTTTAAGAGCTATTGGCTCTGTACATACTAGCAGCAACATACATTTGAAATTTAATAAAAAGAGGTACATTACTACTGTAGAGTAATATTTATGGTTTGCTCCTATCATCTGTCAATTTATTATTCATCCTTTGAGTGATGACTGTTTACCTCTTTCATATTACCAATCAAAAACACTCTCTCATTCCTTCCAAACTTTTCCATGCACACTTCCACATTTGTCCAGAACTCTTCTCTCACTCTGCTTGCACGATCTTGCATTGGCGCATACACACACACAATTGCCCACATTTGTATTCCAACATTCAATCTAACCCACACAATCTTTGAGCCAACTGATCCGTACTCTCTTATGTTCTTCTTCAATCTTTTACTCACAACAATACACACTCCTTCTTTTGCCCTCTCATTCTCACCTACTCCTGCTCATATTTCCCATCCATAACCCCATTGTCTCTCACCTCTTCATTTAGTTTCAGTTATTCCACATACATCCACTTTCGCACACTCAAGCACCTGATGGAGTTAAGGAAATAACAGAGGAATTAGTTGGAGAAGAACAGGGAGGCTTTAGGAATGGAAGAGGTTGTGTAGATCAGATATTCCTTCTTAGATCTTTAGTAGAAAAGTTTCTAGAGAAGGGAAAGAAGTTGTAGGCGGCCTTTATGCATTTGGAGAAAGCATATGATAAGGTGGATAGACAAGGATTGTGGAAAGTATTATGAATATATTGAGTAGCTGGGAAGGTGTTGAATGCTGTGAAGAGTATGTATGAGGGTGCTAAGGCTGCAGTGCATGTGAATGATGAACTGAGTGAATTTTTCTCTTTGAAGGTTGGGTTGAAACAGGGATGTCGTGTCTCCATGGTTGTTCAATCTGTACATGAATGAGGTTATAAAAGAGATACAAGGTAGGGCAGTGGATGTTGGAGTGACCCTAGTGAGAGAGGGTAGTCTCTGGAAGCTCCCTGTACTGTTGTTTGCAGATGTTAAGCAAAGATGAAGGGGAGCTGCAAGGCTTGGTGGACGAGTTTTGGAGAGTGTGTAAGAAACGGAATTTAAAGGTGAATGTAGGGAAAAGTAAAGTTATGGTCATCGAGAGAAGTGAAGTCAGTGAATGTACAGCGAGGTTGGATGATGAGGAAATGGAAAATGTGAGTACATGGTGGTAGGTGGTGGCGACCATCATCCACTCACTTATGTAGTGCTGCCTACTTCTTCCTTAGCCTTTATCATTCTTTTTCTGTGCCTGTCCTCCTCTCTTCCTATTTCTCCCATCTTTCCTGTCACTTCTTATTGCTTTTCTTTCCTTTACAGGTAGCTTTACACTGAGTGACAAGCCAAATGGTTTCCTGTAAGCCAAGAAACCATTTACAACGCTGGGTGGTAACCATAAAACCAAATCATACGTGCTCCCTACGTCAGCAAGTGGGTTGGTGGAGGGTTAGTGCCCCTCTCCGTAAAACAAATAACTCAAAGTCAAATGGCCACCCCTTACGGGATTATGGCATCTGGCAATAGACAGATAGATAGATAGATTTAAGTACAGTACCCTCGCGTCCAGCACGGTAATATTGTCATGCATGGGTCACGTGTTGGACCAAAAACGTGTTGGACTAACAATAGAGCTTATGGGGAAAAATGAATTATGTCAGCAACCCAAGGAAAAGTCACCCTAAATACCTACCATATACCTATACATATATTGGTACTACTGTAATTATAATAAATGTTACTGTACTATGAATGATTACTAATCTTTTAGGATAGTGCTGGTGGGCTTGCTGGGAATGGAAGGTGATGTCCGAGGCTGTAAGTAGTCCTATTGGTTCACCGAAAGATGGCTGTTGGCGTCACTAGCGGGTAATGGCTGCTGCTCCTCCTCAACCTCCTTCATAAATCCTTCAAAATCACATTCAGAATCACTATCCTCATCCACATCCATGGAAGGTCCTGCTTCTGCCTGTTCTAGCACTCTTCTCTCTTCCTTCTTTTGCTGGAAGAAGCTAGTGATGAGTGTCTGAGTCCTCTTGTTAATGTGTCTCCTGTACAGATCAGCATAGTAATGCACACTGTTTTCCACGGTATGTATCACTTCCTGGCGTCGGATTTCATTAGGATCTCTGTTCATGGCCTCCTTAAGAATTTCAACAGCATGAAGGATCTCGGTAACATCCTGCATCTTCAGGGGGGGAGCTGGAGGTGCGTTGAAGTCTGCAGCAGCCATTCTCACCTCCTCTACCTGCACCTCGTCAACTACAGCAACTCGACGAACAGCTTCGTCCAAGGTGGTCTCCTCTCGGCGTTGCACAGGGTCTGTTAAGTCCTCCTCTGCAACCTCCTCACAGCCTGGGACCCTCTGAAGTTCTGCCAAGGTTGCCTGCCTGCTGTGCTCAGGGTACTGAAGTGAATCTTGTTGGTGAGAAGTGGTGAAGTAGGGAGTTAGCTTGCGCCAGGCATGGTTGATTGTTGCCACGTTAACACTATCCCAGGCAGCCACAATATTGTCAACACAATTTTTCATGTTGTACTTTTTCCAAAACTGTACAACAGTCATAGCAGCGGGGTTACTTGGAGTAGTTGACGTCATGGCAGGGTGGGGATATTCCTGAGGTGGTGATGCTGGCAGTGGTGTGGCAGCGCTTGTTCCTGGTACAGGTGAGTCAAGATCAGGTGAGGACGAGCGAGATGATGCTGGTGAACTGTCGGGGCTTCCACCCAATTCTGCCTCCATCTGCTTCACTTCTGAAAAAGTTTCTGTTGCTTTCTGAAGATGTCGGCTTAGTCTCTGATTGTAAAACATCTTGAAGTTACTTATGACCTCCTGGTCAAGAGGCTGCATAAGTGACGTGGTGTTGGCTGGTAAAAACACCACCTTCACTGCTGGGTCTATGTCAGCCAAGATCTGAGGATGTCCACGGGCATTATCTGCTAACAGGAGGATTTTCTCAGGAAGTTTCAGAGCTCTCATCTTGCGTTTTGCATCAGGGATGAAGTGTTTCTTAAACCATTCTATACAGGATACTGCCGTCATCCAACCTGAGTCATTTTTATGCCAGATAACATTAGATCTGCCATAGAGCGGTTGTAGAAGCACCTGGGGTGTGCCACCTTGCTTATCAAAAACGGTCTCATTTTATGAGACCCGGAGGCATTGACGGTTAGAAGTAGAGATACACGGGACTTGTCGACCTTCCTGCCTCGTCCCTGGAGGCTGGTTTTCATGATGTAAGTGTTGTTAGGCATCTTCTTCCATTGTAGTCCCGTCTCATCCATATTGTACACTTGATGTGCTGTGTACCCTTCCTTCTCTATGATGTTCTTCAGTAGAGCTGGGAATTCTGAGGCAGCAATGTGGTCTGCTGAAGCAGTTTCTCCATGCAACTTGGCCCGCCGTATCTCCTTCCTTTTCAAAAACGATGCAAACCACCCTGTAGAGGCACGGAATGAGTTAGGCTGTGACCCAGTCCTCCTCATAGCCACACTATAGAACTTCTTCGCCATCTCCCTGATGTTCAAAGAATCTACAGGAACACCCTCTGCCTCCTTCCTCTGTACGTACATACTGAGGTACCGCTCCATTATAATGATTGCTGGGTCAGTAGGCCTGCACCTGGAGTCAAGTGGCCCGCCCCCGTAAGCCTTCACTGCCACCAGGATCTTGTCTTGGTTTTTTATTATTGTTCTCACGCTGGCTTCATTCACGTCGTAGGCCTTGGCGATGTCCACATTCCTCTCCCCTTTCTTCTTCCTCTCGATAATTTCTAGCTTGGTGGCCTGAGGGAGGTGCCGCTGCTTCTTGGGGTTCTCAGAAGGCTTCCTAGGCATCGTGAGCAGGGTAGAATGCAGTACCAAGGGCAGAAATTTAGAAAATGCTGCGAGAACAAAGCACCGTCCAGTGCGAATTAGGAGTGGAGCTGTGGCGGGAGAAATTTAAACAAAACATCACGTGACAGCAGAACCGTTTTTAATTGGGCGCCATCACGATCACGTCATGATAGCGGGCGGGGAAGGCTACTTGATCAGAAGTTTTCACTGGCTATCATCATCATGGGAATGTCCAGTATGGCCGTGTTGGACCGGGGGTGATCGTGCTAGAGTGAACTCTGTGGATTTGGCCCACTTCTCGGAGCTCTGTGCGTGTTATGCTAACACACTCGTGTTGCAGTAATTAAATCGTATTAAATAATACTAATTAATTGCTCACCGTGCTGGACTAACACGTGCTGGACGCAAGGGTACTGTACTTGGGTAGTGTGATGAGTAAGGATGGAAGTTTGGAGGGTGAAGTCCTTGAAAGGGTACAACAAGGAAGAATGGTTGCTGGTTCCTTGAATGCAGTGATAAGAAACAGGGAAGTGAACATGGAAGCGAAAATATTACTACATGACAGTATTGTAATACAACTCTAACGTATGGATGTGAAGCTTGGACCTTGTTGGAGGGACAGAAGTCAGGAGTGAGAGCATTGGAAATGAGTTATTTGAGAGGAACATATGGAGTTACATGGAGAGACAGACTGACAAATGAGGAAGTGAAGAAGCATTGTGGTGTGGATGTGGATGTGATAGGATGCATTAGGAGAAACACACTGAGGTGGTCTGGCCATGTGGGGGGGATGGAGAGTGATAGACTGATGAGGAGAGTGTATGTGAGTGATGTGGAGGGGGGGAGAAGGAGGGGAGGCCAAGGATGAGATGGAGGGATGAAGTGGAGAGGTATATGAGAAAGGGGGAGGGTAGTGAGCTGGGGGGAGGGCAGTCAAATGGTGGGTGATAGAGCGACTCAGAGGCGTTTTGTCTGCAGCCACCCTTTTCGGGATTAGGGCGTCAGGCTATAGATAGATAGGAAAGGCCTCTTGTACTGAAGGGGTTTTTTAAGGCTACATCCATCCAAGCCAGTACGAAAAGTCTGCCATAAGCTGAATGAAATCTTTCAGAAATGACAAGAAAAATTAAAATGACATCCCTGGCAGATTATTTCCATACTGTGTACCATTTTTGCATTGTCTCATATCCAGGAAAGTCTAGGTTAGGTTAGGTTTGTTTTCTTAGCATAAAGTAAGTTAATCTGTTATTCAGTTAGGTTAATGTGTTAGATTAGTGTAGGTTAAGTAAAGTAAGATTAGAGTAGGTTATGTTAGATTAGTGAAGATTAAGTTACATTAGATTTATGTAGGTTAAGTTACATTAAAATAGCAAAGGTCAAGTTACATTAGAATAGCGTAGGTTACGTAACATTTGATTCATTGCAGAATTTATTTTTGGCTTGATTCTCAAAAAGGTAAATTTTCATATTTGCACCTAACTCTCAAACAAGCTTAAAATCATATTTTTCCGAAGGATTTTAGTGTTTTTCGTTTGAATCTGATAATTATTTCTGTTGGAAATACCTTTTTTTTTGCGTTCTCCATCCCCCCAAGAATAATGGGAGACCTGTGGGAAAGCGGGGTTTTGGGTAGGGAAAACACGCAAAAATGAGTGATTTCCAACTGAAACTGGTATCAAATTCAATCCAAAAACACTAAAATCCTTTGGAAAAATATAATTTTAAGCTTTTTAGGAAGTTCGTGTTTCCTAACTAGGGGGCTTTGCCCAAAATAGTCCATGAGCCTGGGTCGATATCGGTACCATCTGGTGGGGCAAATTCTAACTGATATTTTTGAATTCCCTCATGTCCTTGATTAAAAATTTGATATGATAGCAGTCGAAGATGAGTAGCTTTTTATGAGTAATTTGCCATATAAAAATGGCCGCCCCTTTAACTGATAAGGGTCTATAACTACTTTTAATACAGGTAGATACATGATCTTGGTGTTTAAACTTATGTTATGGAGTATTTCCTAGTCCCTGGTGGCCACTACAAATGCCTAAGAGAGTCGGCCATCCTTATTTGACTGGAAAAATTCAAAATGTTGATTATAGATACTTCCAGATACTCGGTGCTTTCAACGTATAGTTGCTAAACTGAGAATGTACAACTAATATGTATCTTTCACTTTCAGGTAACTTGCATGCTTAGCTGTAGAAATGGAAAGTGAAAGGACATTGGATGTAAGTCAAGCGTCAAGTTATGGTGGTGGTGATAATACTCAAGATGGACCGGGTCCTTCAAACCGTGCAAAAACTGTACCAGAATGCATTATACATAGCAGTACTTGTGATGAAAAACTGACCCTGAATCTCTCTTGTTTGAGGGACATGAACCCATGGAGCACACTTCTTAAGGCAGCACAAATAAAGAAACATCTACCAATTCTAAACTTTGCCCAAGAAACTCCAGAGGGCATCATTCCAAAAATTCACTACCATAGGAAATGTAGAAGTCTGTTCACAATGAAAAGGGACCTTCAATCGAAACAAAGTACAGAACAGGCATCCAGTGACAAGGAAAAATTTGAACAAAAAAGACTCCAGAGGAGATCAATGACAGTATCTGAAGAGTCTAGAATATACAGCAAGGTCTGTATCATATGTGAAAAGGACAAATTTATGCCAGGCAGCCGGACAAGGGAGCGACTTACACAATGTGTTGAGCTACGGTCAGATGATACTCTTAGGAATACAGCAATTTCCAAGCAAGACAGCAGGATCCTAGCCTTATTGGCAAGGGCTTTAGTAGCAGCAGAGGGCCACTATCATAGATCATACTACAGAAGCTATACCAGAACAAGGCCACAGGTGATTCCCATAGAAACAGACTTAGAAGAATATCCATGTGTAATGAAGGAATCCTTTCAGAAGTTGTTTGCCTATATCAGAGATGTTGTTTTTGAAAACCCCAGGGTAATTAAGCTGACTGAGCTTACGACAAAACTGACCTGCTGGATGCTACATGAGGGAGTTGATAAGGTGGAAGATTCTACAAAGAAACATGTCAGAAGATATCTTGAGACAGAATTTGGAGAGAGTCTGCATTTTGTACAAGATGCAAAGAGAAAAGTCCTGGTGTACCCTGATAACTTGTCCCGAAATGCACAAGTCAAGCAAAATGTCATTCTGATGGACACAGTAGAGGACCTGGAATCAAAATGCGACATTGAAGGACTCTTGAAAAAGTCAGCTCACTTGCTTCATAATTCGATAAAAAAGCATAGTGTGTCCATATCTTGGCCCCCACTTGCATCAGAACTGAACAATTCTTCAGCTTTTATTCCAGGCAACCTAAAGGGATTCTTGCAACACTTAATAGCAGGGCCTCAGGATGAAGCTTCCCTTTCTCCAAGAATTCAGCGCCTCATTGAATCTGTAGGCCAAGATATTGTCTATGGGGTGACCCAAGGACAGCTGAAGCCACCAAAACATCTAATGCTGCCATATGCTACCAAGGCCCTCACAGGCTCAGTAGAACTCATTAGGATGATTAATCGTCTTGGGCATGGTGTGTCCTACACGCAAGTTGAGGAGTTGGAAACTGCATTATGTATTCAGAAACTTGAGTCCCAAGGAGATGAAAGTGTAGCCATACCTGAGCAGCTCCAGCCACTCATCCCAACGACCCTAGGCTGGGACAACATAGACCGGTTGGAAGAAACCTTGAGTGGGGGAGGTACATCTCATCGAGTAAATGGCATAGCAGTGCAACCCAGAGTGTATGGACCACATCCTCCTAGGAAAGCTCTACCCAAACCTGTTGTAAAGAAGAGGACCCTTGATGCAAATCCTATCATTCTACCTCCATACAATGCTGGTGAACGGGTAGGACCACCATCAAGACTGCATATTGCGTTACACTATAAGGAGGTAGTACAGCAAGCCCAGAAGAATAATTTGATTTGGATCTTGGCTAGATTGCATACTGCCAGTAGTCAAGAGAACCCAGTACCTGGATGGACAGGGTTCAGTATTGCTACCAGAGATAATGAAGAAGTTTCTCAAAATACTGTGGCATATCTACCCACCATCAATGCTCCAGCTACTGAAATGTCCACTATCCATGAAGTTGTGATTCATTCGCAGAAGATCAGGAATACTTTGGAGCTCAAAAGCATTGTCGTAGTGTGTGACCAAGCGATATATGCAAAGGTCACTGAGATATTGTGGAAGCACAAGGACACGTTTTCGCACATTGTACCACGACTTGGGGCATTCCATACAATATGCACATTAATGGCAGTGATTGGGAAGCGTTTCTCTGATGCAGGACTACAAGACCTTTGCATCGAGTCAGGTGTCATTGCAGAGGGATCCATTTCTGGTGTGTTGGAAGGACGCAAATACAACCGTGCCATTCGACTTCATAAGCTTCTGTATGAAGCTTTGATGCGCCTGGTTTGGAGAGAATTCCCATCCTGGTGTGAGGAGCATCATAGTGAGAGTGCACATCATCTTCAGTCATTGGTGGTTGAGATTGAAACCATGTCTGCAAACCTGTGCCAGACTTCTTTCACAGAGCTCATCCAGTCTCCTTCTTTCCAAGTGATAGCTGAACTGTTTGACAAGTTCAAAGAACATCTTCGCAGTAGGAGTGGTCCTTTGGCCTGCTTCTGGATGAGTTATGTTGAAATGGTGGAGATTGTGTTGAATTTCGTGAGAGCCTCTCATGAAGGAGATTGGCACCTACACCTGGCAGCAATCCAGGCTATGATACCCTGGTGTTTCAGTTATGATAACATTAACTACGCCAGATACGTCTCATGCTACTATGCTGAAATGTCACATCTTCCCACAGAAAATCCCGATGCCTATGAGTATTTGAAGGCAGGAGGTTTGTCTATACAGCTTGGAACTGAAAATACATTTGGAAAGGTTCCAGTTGACCAGGCTGTGGAGGAGACGATTAACAGAGACACTCAGACAGCTGGCGGTACAAAAGGCTTCAGTCTAAAGCCAGCAGCAGTTAACCTTTACTACTTGACTGCAGAGTATCATAGCTCATATCTTAGAACCCTGAAATATGCATTGGACATGGATCAACCAAACAGTATGCACAAAGATCTTCAAAAAACAAAAATCCTCAAAGATGAAGAAGACGTCAAGAGGTTGATGGAGATTCTGGACAATAGCTGGATCAATCCTGTCAGTACTGAACAAATGGATCTTGTTTGCTTGTCAAGTGGATGTGTGGCTCCAAAAGATATTGAAACAGACCTTCTCGAAGCAAGACAATTAGGACAAAGAGCATATCAAAATTTCAGAGAGGAAAGGCTACAAAGCAGTCCACCAGTCAAGAAATTCCACGACCCTCTGCCCAAACTGAACCTGAAGACATTCGCCAACTTAAACAAGAAAAAGAAGACAAATAGCAACACTCCAAAGGAAGTAATCATGAAAGCTGACCGAAATCTATTTGCTCACATGGTACTCATTGCTCAGAGCAGAAGTTTGAATCTGCGGGAGGTTTTTCAGTACCCACTAGGCCCTCTTCCATGGACCCTAGCAACAGCAGATGGTAGCCTCAGAAAGACAAATAAAGCTGCACTGGCCAAAGAGCTACAGAAGAATGTCTGTCCAGCGGAATGTGTGCCAGGGAAAGCTGCTTGTCTTATTGATGGTATGGCCCTGATCCAGAAAATAAGAGGCACCCATAAAACCTTTGCTGAAGTTGCTGACCATGCTCTTTCCATTGTAATTGCAGAAGGTGATGATTCTCCACGCATTGATGTTGTATTCCATGTGTACCAAGAAAATTCCATCAAAGCTGCTGAGAGAGTTTGGCGAGGTGAGTCTGAATCTACCCAGTTCAAGAGCATCTCACCTGGCCATACCATCAAACAATGGAGAAAGTTCCTTGCCAGTTCCAGAAACAAGGAAAACCTAATCAAGGTCATCACAGAAGAGTGGAAACATCCAAGACACCAGAGACGGTTTGTTGGCAAAGTCATATATGTCACCTGTGGGGAAACCTGTTATCGACTGACTGAGCATGGTTCCATGGTAGTGGATGGATTAAAGTCCACTCAAGAAGAAGCAGACACACGACTTCTTCTTCATGCTGCCCATGCAGCCTCACAGGGCTATACAGCAATGAAGGTTGTATCAGATGACACAGACGTTCTAGTGCTATGTGTGGCCTTCTCTAGTGATATCCCAAGCAGCATCTATATAAAAAGTGGTACCAAAAACAGAGTAAAGTACATAGATGTTACCAAAGTTGCAGCCACACTTGGACCAGACAACACAAAAGCACTTCTGTGTCTTCATGCCATGGCGGGCTGCGACACTGTGAGTGCCTTTGCAGGAAAGGGGAAGGTCTCTGCTTTGAAACTAATGAAAGGTAACACAGAACACCGAGAGGCCATGCAGAGGGTTGGAGAGGGCTGGAACCTAAGTCAGGAGCACTTTCAGAAGTTAGAGGCCTTCACGTGTCACCTGTACAGTATCCAGGGAGCAACTAGAGTGGATGAGCTACGTTACCAAATCTTTTGTGCCAAGAAAGAAGAGGCTGAATCCTGGCAGCTACCACCATGTAAATCTGCTCTGTATCAACAATGTCAGCGTGCTATCAGGCAAGAGTGTGGAAGCAGTCATTGGAAAGATGCCCAACCATTCCTCCCCCAACAGGAAGAGGCTGGTATACAGAGAATGTGGATAACAATGAGCAACTCATGATTGATTGGTCTGATGTTCCTGCTGCCCCTGAGGCTATTCTGGAACTACTCTCCTGCAAATGCTCACGCTCATGCAAGAATCCAACATGTCCATGTCTTGGGAATGGATTGCCTTGTACAGAACTCTGCAAGCTACAAACATGTAGCAACCAAACACAAGTTGAGATTATGAATGACAACACTGAGGATAGCGATGATGAGCACATGACGAATGGGTGTAATATTTTCAGAATTTCTTTTTAGTTTTTACCTACATTCACTAGAATGAACACAAACACAAACAACAAGCAGATTACATACTTTTCAGATTATTTCAATGAAGTCTTTGCTTTGTCAAATGCCAAATAGCCGGGTGTGGCTTGGCGCTATAGGTATATCCATTGTAATAATAATTTGCTTAGTCTAAATGTTTAGTCTTCTATTCTTTCACTTATGAACCTTATGGACGGTCTAGGGAGATATGTGTGACTGTATATTGTAAAGTAGGTAGCCATTTTGACTGATTATTATTTTCATATGTATTCAAACTGATAACTGTATAATTTTTGTATTATGGTGATAATTTGATGTATATTTCATACACAAGGTATTTACAGTTCTCATACCAGAAGCAGTTTTGTTACACAAGTTTGTTTTATAGATAAATGTGTTATATATTGTTATATAGATAAATGTGATTGAATACTTTCAGTATTAATGGTTTGAAGGATTATTTTGTAACTCTACTGATCATTACTTACCATACACCCACACCGCCTCGGAAAAGTTTGATTATCGGTACCATTCAAAAGTGGCTCTTTATGAATAAAAAGCTACTGCTTTCGAAGTGCTATCATACAAAAATGAAAAGTAGAGACATATTGCTATTTTAAAATGCACGACAGAAATTGCCCCGCCAGATGGTACCGATGGTCAAATTTCTGGGACCAGGCTCAAGGCCTAAAGCTAGTACATTCATACTTATCACCCTTGCCTTTATACAACGGGACCACACAAGCACTTGCCCAGTCAATTGGCACCATACCTTTCTCAAAGCACACATTCAACAATCTTACTAACCAGTCAACAATAGTTACTCCACCACCCTTCAAGCATTCCACAGCACACCCATCCATACCTGCAGCTTTCCCTGTTTTCATCTCCTTTACTGCCTTCTCCACTTCCTCCTTCATGATCATAGAATCATTCAACTCTCCCAACACATTTATTCTTTGCACCCTTCCATCCGCCACAATCTCAGCCACCCTTTCCTCCTCTACATTTAACAATCGTTCAAAATACTCTGCCCATCTCTTCCTTACTGCATCCATCTCAATTATCATCCTTCCATCCTCTGCTTTTACTCGTTCTTCCTTCCCAGACTCTCCCTTTCGCACCCTTTTCACCTCCTCCCAAAACATTTTCTTATTCTGTTGAAATTCTCTGTCAGCCGCCTACCCCACCTCTCATCTGCTGCCACTTTAGCATCACGCACAGCCCTTCTCGCTCTATTCCTCTTTTCCTTATATCTTTCATATGACATCTCATCCTTCCTCTGCAGCCACACTTCATATGCACGTCTCTTCTCAGCCACAGCCATACTCAGTTCCTCGCACCACCATTCACTTCCTTTTCTTACACCACCACCCACACGTCTCACGCCACACACCTCTTCTGCATGCCCCACCACAGCATTCTTAAACAACTGCCATTCCTCCTCCACGCTGCCATTTTCCCGATCTTTCACTGCGTTCCACTCATCTTTCAATTTCTCCTGATACTCTATCTTTTTCTCTCTTTTATCCAACTCACTCACTTTCAAAACCTCCCTGCCACACCTAACGCTCCTAGCTCTCACCCATCTCTTACCTACTCTTAACTTTCCCTCCACCAGGTAGTGGTCAGACATACCTCCACCCTCCCCTCTCAGAACTCTCACATCCAACAATCTTCCTATTACATTCCTAGACACAACCACATAGTCCATCAAGGCTCTATCAACAACCCTTCCACCCTCCTGTCTCACCCATGTATACTTATAAATATCTTTCTTCTCAAACAGCGTATTCCCAATCACCATCTCTCGCTCAACACACATCGCTATCATTCATTCCCCATTTTCATTTCTTCCAGGCACACCATGCATACCAACTACGCCTTCAACTGCTACATTTCCCACTCTAGCATTCAGATCTCCCATCATTACCACATTCACATTTGCTCCAAAACTCTGCAGACACTCATCAACATCATTCCAGAACAACTCCCTCTCTTGTTCATCCCTTTCACTACCAGGCCCATATGCACTCACAAATACCCACAACTCACGTTCAAATTTCGCTTTCACCCACATCAGTCTTGATGACACCTCCTTCCATTCAATCACACATTGCTGTACTTCCGGACTCACTAACAAGGCCACACCTTCTCTTGCCCTTCCTCTATCAACACCTGACAATCTTCCATTCACACTTCCAAACATAGATTCCCCCTTCTCTTTCATCTTCGTTTCACTCAAAGCTAACACATCCAACAAACATTTTTCTTAAATTTTTATATGTACTAGTATATAGATGCAGTATATTCAAGTGTGAAGTAATCCCCACATAGAATAACAATGAATGTGATTCATGTCAGAATTACTTCATGTGCAATACAACTAGTGTTTTATACTTCACATGAAATACATCGTGTTTTTTTTAACCATACGAAGGTTATTTGTCATTGTTATAGTGGCTGTACCTAGTGAGTGAGAGCAATACAAAGCATGAATATCACCAAATGCAGTTTGTTTATCTGCTCATCATCCTCCCTCCTTCCCCTTAAAAATAAATAAAAGCTACATTCTCATCAGTGTAGAAGGCTAACTCACACCTCTTCCTTACCAGTCAATTTCCACAAATGGCATGTTATGAAAGTCAGCCAAGGGAATTTAATAAATTCTATTATTGCTGCCTCTATAAAACTACATTCAACTAAGGATGACTTTTTGAACTGGAAGAGCTGGATATAGTTTTCATTAACCCCTTCATTACTTGGGAATTTTCTTGAGTATATCTGTCTTGCAGTCACAAGAATAAAAGATGTCCTCAGACTGAACAGGTTACCAATCTCCTGTGTGCTATTTATGCATTATTAGTCCACAAAAAAATAAATAAAAAGACAAATATTATATGAGAATATTATGGTAAGGAAGAGATGCTAGAAAGTCTCATTAGCTGATGGAATACAACATGTAGTTTGCTTACCTCCACACTGCCCTCCAACCTTCTCCATATACCGTACACCCTGCAGGCCCCACCACACTGCACTAAATACTCCTTGACCTTGAATCAGCATTAAGCACATCTTGACTGCTGCTGTTGCAATTGAGTGCTCCCTGGCTAGACACCTGTAGAGTAAGGATGAACTTTAGCACTTTTTAGTACATCACACTGACTATGAGGTCCCCACACTCTCAAAATGAAATGAAATATTTTAAGAGCTATTGGCTCTGTACATACTAGCAGCAACATACATTTGAAATTTAATAAAAAGAGGTACATTACTACTGTAGAGTAATATTTATGGTTTGCTCCTATCATCTGTCAATTTATTATTCATCCTTTGAGTGATGACTGTTTACCTCTTTCATATTACCAATCAAAAACACTCTCTCATTCCTTCCGAACTTTTCCATGCACACTTCCACATTTGTCCAGAACTCTTCTCTCACTCTGCTTGCACGACCTTGCGTTGGCGCATACACGCACACAATTGCCCACATTTGTATTCCAACATTCAATCTAACCCACACAATCTTTGAGCCAACTGATCCATACTCTCTTATGTTCTTCTTCAATCTTTTACTCACAACAATACACACTCCTTCTTTTGCCCTCTCATTCTCACCTACTCCTGCACATATTTCCCATCCATACCCCCATTGTCTCTCACTCTCACCTCTTCATTTAGTTTCAGTTATTCCACATACATCCACTTTCGCACACTCAAGCACCTGACGGAGTTAAGGAAATAACAGAGGAATTAGTTGGAGAAGAACAGGGAGGCTTTAGGAAGGGAAGAGGTTGTGTAGATCAGATATTCATTCTTAGATCTTTAGTGGAAAAGTTTCTAGAGAAGGGAAAGAAGTTGTAGGCGGCCTTTAAGCATTTGGAGAAAGCATATGATAGGGTGGATAGACAAGGATTGTGGAAAGTATTTTGAATATACTGAGTAGCTGGGAAGGTGTTGAATGCTGTGAAGAGTATGTATGAGGGTGCTAAGGCTGCAGTGCATGTGGATGGTGAACTGAGTGAATTTTTCTCTTTGAAGGTTGGGTTGAAACAGGGATGTGTCATGTCTCCATGGTTGTTCAATCTGTACATGAATGGGGTTATAAAAGAGATACAAGGTAGGGCAGTGGATGTTGGAGTGACCCTAGTGAGAGAGGGTAGTCTCTGGAAACTCCCTGTACTGTTGTTTGCAGATGTTAAGCGAAGATGAAGGGGAGCTGCAAGGCTTGGTGGACGAGTTTTGGAGAGTGTGTAAGAAACGGAATTTAAAGGTGAATGTAGGGAAAAGTAAAGTTATGGTCATCGAGAGAAGTGAAGTCAGTGAATGTACAGTGAGGCTGGATGATGAGGAAATGGAAAATGTGAGTACATGGTGGTAGGTGGTGGCGACCATCATCCACTCACTTGATGTAGTGCTGCCTACTTCTTCCTTAGCCTTTATCATTCTTTTTCTGTGCCTGTCCTCCTCTCTTCCTATTTCTCCCATCTTTCCTGTCACTTCTTATTGCTTTTCTTTCCTTTACAGGTAGCTTTACATTGAGTGACAAGCCAAATGGTTTCCTGTAAGCAAAGAAACCATTTACAGCGTTGGGTGGTAACCATATAACCAAATCATACGTGCTCCCTACATGTCAGCAAGTGGGTTGGTGGAGGGTTAGTGCCCCTCCCCGTAAAACAAATAACTCAAAGTCAAATGGCCACCCCTTACGGGATTATGGCATCTGGCAATAGACAGATAGATAGATAGATTTAAGTACTTGGGTAGTGTGATGAGTAAGGATGGAAGTTTGGAGGGTGAAGTCCTTGAGAGGATACAACAAGGAAGAATGGTTGCTGGTTCCTTGAAAGCAGTGATAAGAAACAGGGAAGTGAGCATGGAAGTGAAAATATTACTACATGACAGTATTGTGATACAACTCTAACGTATGGACGTGAAGCTTGGACCTTGTTGGAAGGAGAGAAGTCAGGAGTGAGAGCATTGGAAATGAGTTATTTGAGAGGAACATGTGGAGTTACATGGAGAGACAGACTGACCAATGAGGAAGTGAAGGAGCGTTGTGGTGTGGATATGGATGTGATAGAAAGCGTTAGGAGAAATACAATGAGGTGGTTTGGCCATATGGAGAGGATGGAGAGCGAAAGACTGATGAGGAGAGTCAATGTGAGTGAGGTGGAAGGGGGGAGAGGGAGGGGGAGGCCAAGGATGAGATGGAGGGATGGCGTAGAAGGGTATACGAGACAGGGGGGTATGAGGTGGGAGCAGGGCAGTTAGATGGTGGGGGAGAGGTGATTTGTTTGTGGCCACCCCTTACAGGATTCAGATGTCTGGCAATAGATAGACAGATCAACAGGTAACTGTTCAAAAGGAAGAATTATATAGTACTCACAGTACTTGCTTTCAACTCAAAATGCCCATGAAGCAGAGTATCCTTACATTGGGAACTTTGTGTTGAGCTTCTGTCCTATGTCCTCAAGTGGAGTGCGGCAGCCATGGTGGAGAGACTCTTCTGTCTCGTCAAGTGGGAACTGGAAAAAATGAAAGAGATGGTGGTGAGCATTAATCTCATTCAAAAGATTAAAGTGACTGGCAAGTCAAATTCACTTCACTAAGATGATTTTTTTATTGCAAGCTATTCCTCTTATCTCTAGACAAATTTATTTTCCTTGTAATGGCCTTTTGAACTGAAGGGTTTAGCATGAGACGAGAGGGAAAGTGGTGGTGTCAATTTCGTTCCAAAGGTTTAGACGGTAGGCAGGTCAAACTTAGCATAACTCTTCATGCTATACTTCTGGATAAATAAATCAACCTGTAATCTATTTCCTTATTCGGATACAAAATCATATTAAATCTTAAATTGTTTAAAATAAAATGACAATCATTACTCAACACATGCAAAATCACTGACATACAGACATTCCTGATATGATGCAAACCTCAGCTTTCAGAAACAGGTACTTATGGAAGTCTTACATTGTGCTTACAATGATTATTTTATTACTGTAGTGTGTATAGTACAAGGTGTGACAAAAAAGAAACAGGACTTTGGCTGCTAATGACACAATTCATTAGCCACACAGTAATGAAGTACATCACAGTGTTGGCCAACATCTCAGCACTGTATGAGAAAAGCAGCAGTTCAATTAACCTATTATCATTCTTTTCACAGGTGGTTTTGTAGCTCCTGTCAAGTGTCCTCTGCCACAGAATGAGTCTTGAGCAAAGGATTAACATCAGGTTCTTGGCTAACATGGGAAAAACTCCAGCAGAAACCCTTGCCATGTTGAAGGATGTGTATGGAGAGGAAACAACGTCCCGTACACGTGTCTGTGAGTGGCACAAGAGGTTCAGGATGGGCCAGGATGACGTGGAGGATGACCCAAAACCAGGACGTCCCTCAACAACAAGAAATGATGCCAACATCCAGAAGGTCAAGGAACTGGTGCAGAGTGATCGCAGACTGATGATCACAATGATGGCTGAGCAACTGGGATTGAATAGGGAGTCAGTGAGGTCCATCTTATTGGAAGATTTGGGCATGCGGAAGATTTGTGCAAAGTTGGAGCCCAAACTGCTCTCCAAGGACCAAAAGACCTGCCGTGTGGATGTGTCATGGGACATTTTGAAGCATCACCCTGCCCCATCCTGAGTCTCTTGTGCCATTCACAGCCACTTGTACAGGACACTGTTTCCTCTCCATACACATCCTTCAGCATGGCAAGGGTTTCTGCTGGAGTTTTTCCCATGTTAGCCAAGAACTTGACGTTAATCCTTTGCTCAAGGCTCATCCTGTGACAGAGGGCACTTGACAGGAGCTACAAAACCACCTGTGAAAAGAAAGATAATAAGTTAACTGAACTGCTGCTTTTCTCATACAGTGCTGAGATGTTGGGCAACACTACGCTGTACTTCATTACTGTGTGACTGATGAATTTTTTTTTTTTTTTTTTTTTTTTTATGCGAGGAAGAAGGAACCAAAGGCCATGAGCCCGCAGTAACAGTTCCCTCCAAGAGAAAAACAAAATACAATAGAGAGCCAAATTCAAGATCCGATCATTTTGAGATGCCTGGACACACTGCGTTTGAAAGACTGGAGATCATAGGCAGGAGGAAATACAGACAGAGGGAGACAGTTCCAGAGCTGACCTGTTGCATGAATGAAAGACTGGGAGTAACGGTTAACTCTTGCATTAGAGAGTTGGACAGAAAAGGGATGAGAGTTTGCTGCCAGACGGGTGCTACGCGCCCGTCGTAGAGGTGGAGGAATGCAAGCAGACAGTTCAGAGGAACAGTGACCATTAAAGTAGCGATAGAAAAGAGATAAAGATGCAACAGTGCGGCGAAGAGACAGAGGTTGAAGGGAGTCAGTAAGAGGAGGAGAGTTAATGAGACGAAAAGCCTTTGACTTCACCCTATTGAGAAGAGCTGTATGTGGGGAGCCTCCCCACACATGAGAGTTGTACTCCACACAGGGGCGGATAAAACCCCTGTATAGAGTCAACAATTGTGCAGGGGTAAAGAAAGAGCGGAGTCGGCTTAGCACACCCAATCTCTTGGAAGCAGATTTTACAAGAGATGTAATATGATCTTTCCAAGATAAGTCCCGAGTAAATGAAACCCCCAGCATGTTCAAGGATGATGCAGGATTAATCTGAATATTATTAAACATTAGTGGGTAGCAGCCAGTGATTAGCAGCCAGTGTCCCGTTTCTTTTTTGTCACACCTCGTATGTTACCTTTCATTACAACAATGTGTTCAGTTTGTTAAGTACAGCATGTACAGTACCCTTATTATTAGTGTTTATAGTACATGTGATCACTGGTTATGGTATGTGTACAAACTGTGCTCTCAGGAAGGGAATCCTTACATAACAT
The DNA here is from genome assembly GCF_032717465.1 of Coenobita brevimanus. Lineage (NCBI taxonomy): Eukaryota > Metazoa > Arthropoda > Malacostraca > Decapoda > Coenobitidae > Coenobita > Coenobita brevimanus. The sequence goes on along the minus strand of NW_027642581.1, from coordinate 2,576 downwards.
GGGAGAGGGAACTGTACGTGAAATCTTACTTCCGTGAATAAATATTATGCTTTACAGATATATCTTGATACTGTCAAAGCAGGCACATCAACTGATGAATGAAAGCAACTGAATGACAGGGTCATTTACTGAGCAGAACTGTAAGGAGGTCTACCCCGGATATATGACACAATACAGCATTTGGCAACAGATGTGATTAGCAGCCAGTAACTTTAGTTATGCCTAAACACCATGAAAGTGCTATGAACACAAGAAAAGCATTTATTCTAAATGAAACTAAAATTGTTGGACAAAGTGGCGTGTGGTGTGGGAGCTTAAATGCAAATGATCAGACAGATATGACTCAGGTGTGTTTACGATGTGGATAGTTCTCTTTGTTGGAAAAGAAAAAGTTAATGATGAAGGAGCAGTAAAATTCAGGTTTTCACCTTTAGTGCAGCATGTAAAAAGAAAAAGGGGGGGAGGGGGCATTGTGCCTGATGTTTGTGATGGTCTTTGGTCGAGATAATTTGGATCTTACGATATGTGAAGACACTAATGTGTTGACATACAGAGTTAGGTAAAATAATTTTGTGAGTTCAGTTCCTTTGAATTATACTGCCATACAAATAATACTGCTTTGCTGACTTGCTTATTATTCACGATTACTGCATTCGTGTACTGTCTCTGAGAAGTGAGAAATACGCAATCACTCGATGATGACAACTTCTTCATAGCATTTTGTTTCCTTTACTGTTGACCACTAATGGCTTTCAAAAATAGTTTCACACTGCTTTTATTTTTTTTTTTTAAAGCGCCGAAAGTAATCCTGGTGAAATATGCCTGAAGCTGGTATGCCATTGTTCACGAGTTGATTAGGTCAAAAGTTTTTTGCTTGATTGGTAATGAGGACATTCAAGAGGCTTAGTGGCAATCCTTGGTGATTCAAATTTTTATGGGGAGTATTAGGGGGCAATACTAATCAGTCAGGTTAGAAAGCAGTATGCACTGATGTGTCCAATCGGTGAGATCGTATCTAAACACACTGTCTTGGCTGTCTTAAGGCAGGCGTATTTGTAATAATCTATCTATATTTTTAACAAAAAACATGAGGCTCCTAGAACCTAAACCCCTACTTTACATGTAAATATATGTCACGTTTCAGCGCTAATTTGATTTTGCACGAGCTTCTGCATAACCTATCTCGTGCTGTATGAAGACTCTACTGTACCAATTTGTAAGGGAGGAAACAAAGAAGAACCTCTGAATCATAAACCAGTGTTCTTGGCCACCATAGACGCAAAATTGTTCGAGAGAATCACGAAAGACAGATGGATAAAATATCTGGAGGAGATGGAGATTTTGGAAGAAAGTTAGTTTGGATTCAGATGTGAAAGGTGTGTGTTTCCAACCTGTTGAGCTTCTACTCAAGGGTGATAGACGTGCTATAGGAAAGGGGTAGTTGAGTGAACAGTGTGTATTTAGATCTCGAGAAAGCCTTTGACAAGGTAACCCATTGCAACTAATGTGGAAATTGGAGCACACAGGACTGAAGGGGAACTTTCTGGAGTGGTTGAGAGACTTCTTGAGAGACTGACTAATGAGAACATTAATAATGGACAGTAATGCAAGTCTGTTTGCTGATGATGTGAAGATCATGTGGAAAGTAGAAGTTGAACATGACTGTAAAATGTTGCAGGAGAACCTGGATAGGATTCATCATTGGAGCCAGATGAGGGAAATGAAATTCAATGCAAAAAAATGTACAATATTGGAAATGGATCTATCTATCTCTTGCCAGATGCCTTAATCCTGTAAGGGGTGGCCACAAACAAATCGCCTCCAAGTTGACTTGTCCCTGGCATTTCATTGCCCTGATCCCAGCTAACACACCCCTTTCTCATATACTTCTCCATTCCATCCCTCCATCTCATCCTTAGCCTCCTTCTTCCTCTCCCCCACTTCCACCTCACTCACATACACTCTCCTCATCAGTCTCTCACTCTCCATCCTCTCCACATGGCCAAACCACCTCAATGTGTTTCTCCCAACACTTCCTATCCCATCCACATTCACACCACAATGCTCCTTCACTTCCTCATTTGTCAGTCTCTCTCTCCATGTGACTCCACATCCTCCTCTTAAATAACTTATTTCCACTGCTCTCACTCTTGACCTGCGTCTCTCCAACAACGTCCAAGCTCCACTTGCATATGTTAGAGTTGGTATCACAATACTGTCATGTAGTAGCTTTATCAATTCCATGCTCACTTCTCTGTTTCTTATCACTGCTTTCAAGGAACCAGCAACCTTTCTTCCTTGTTGTACCCTTTCAAGCACTTCACCCTCTAAACTTCCATCCTTACTCATCACACTACCCAAGTATTTAAATGCACTCACATTTTTCATTTCTTCCACATCCAACCCCACTGTACATTCACTGACATCACTTCTCTCGAAGACCATGGATAACTTTACTCTTCCCTACATTCACCTTTAGATCCTGTTTCTTACAGACTCTCCCAAACACATCCACCAAGCCTTGCAGCTCACCTTCATCTTCACTTAACATAGTATCATCTGCAAACAACAGTACA
>NW_027642580.1:0-21093 GCF_032717465.1 Coenobita brevimanus | reverse complement strand
TAAAACAAAGATTTCTGCGTGTGTGCCTGAAGCATGGGTACAATAAAGATTTCCTACAAACCGTCAGTCATTCTACTTCACAACTAGCGGCAGAAGTGGTATGTTTCCTGGCGGTGGCTGCCAGTATTTCCAGTAGACAACTGACACGAGGCAGAAGGTGGAAAGTATCCCTGAATAAGAACTGGTGTCAGGCTAAGGATGAACCCATGTATCACGGGACACTTGAATTTGGTTAGTCTGTTGCACACCTGAAGATTCTGAACGAGTCCTGAATGAAAAGCGAATACGGTGTTGTGACCTTGTGAAACCTTCAGTTATTTATCCTTCGTCAAAGAATAACCACGTGTTATGACTCTTAAAACACCTGCTGAGGAAAGCTTACCTTTAGATGTATAATCGATAAGTTTTTCTTGTGAAAGTTGCAATGGCCAAGAGAATATTATCGCAGGAGGCAACAAACTGTCTGTCTACAAGACCTATGTTTGCATCATACTGTATTACTCCCAACATTACTTGAAGGCCGCACCAAACCTGTATGAAACTGTCAAGAGGCAGTGAATATAAACTATAACTAGAAAGCGTTCACAGAGCGTATTACCCCCGCCAATGCCAATTGCCATTAAAAAGGATTCGGATTCGGATCCCGTGGATATAGGATCCGGATCCGCCCCCAAATATAAACAATTCATTTCTTGTTTCCATGGCCCACCATTCCACAATATTTCATTAAAATTCATTGAGAACTTTTAAGCGGTTATATTGCGCGGGATATTCCAGATCCGAATCCGGATCCTCACTCAAAACTTAATAATTTCTTCACTGGACCATGACCCACCCTTCCACAAAATTTCATCAATATCCGTTCACTCTCTTTTGGGTAATCCTCCTTTAGCAGATAATCAAACAAGCACACAAACAAACCAACGCCGGCAAAACATAACACTCCATGGCGGAGGTAATAAGTGCAAGAAGTCGTAGCCTTTAACGTTTAATGGAAACCGTTAATTCTTCAAAGCACAACAGGCTTTTACTAACGTGAATAAAATCGCGTTAAAAGTTGTAAGAATGAATTATAAAATCTGGCTCATGTTTCCCTTGACTGTAGTCGGGCTCAGTAGTCTGGACCTAGAGGTGGTTGTCCGATATGATTGTCTGTTCTTGCCTCATCTCTCGTGGTTCTTATCTTTGACTGTAGAACGATTTTTACTGCTTCAGTATCACCAGGTTCAGTACCATTGCTTTACCATGTACCCGTCTTTCTTATATTCCTTCATTGATAAAAAAAAAAAAAAAAAAAAGAGGGAGGGGTATTACAGAGGGGACGCAGAAAGAATCCACTCTCCAGCTCCATTTCCTTATCTGTATTAATAACCTTAAGCTTATGCCTGTTTTGGCTACGTATTTACGGAACTCCACCACTAACATAGAACATTTCTTTTTAATAGCTTCAGCCTCCTCTTTTTCTCTTGATTATTTCATCGCTGTTTCTCTCTCACACTCATCTCTTCAGGCATGTATATACTGTATTTTCTTCCCCATGATCACACTATGGGATCACTGCCGCATTTCCTTCACTTCATTCACCAGATCTTCTTGTAATTCTGTCATCAACGATGAACATCATTCCACCACGAGTGATCTCTCGAGGTCATTGTTCTTACATGTTTTACCCGCTCTTTGCGTATCAGTTAACTTAAGTGTCTCATCCGTATGTACTTTCTTTTATATTGTTGGTGTATGTTTTTCCTTTGCATTTAAACCTCAGTCTATAATGGCCAACCCTCCCTCCCTCTCAACACCCTACACCATTACACTTAAGCTGGCACAGAGTGGTTCACAGGTTTTGCTGGAAAGTTTTATACGACTCATTGTTATAATGTCATTACAGTAATTATTATGCAAAATTTTACGCCCTGCTAACCCCACTCATTTCATTTCCTTGCTGTCCCATCTGTGTCATCTTAAGCTTGCCTACCAAGACCCACCATCACCATCAAGGTAGCGGCACCTACTCACACAAAATTATGTTCTGTTTATAGCGCACACCCACTACAGCCATCAGGCTGTTCGTCATCCCCTTTGTAATGACGCCATTGGATCTCCCCCTGAATGCTTTATCCCCAGTCCCCAGTCCACTCCACTCTTCCTCCTACACAAGCATTCTTAAACCCTTTTTCATCCAACGGATACCGATAATTACAGTGTGACATAAATGATAATGGTACTCAGTAAAGCATTGGTTAAGAGGAAAGGTCACCAACATTTGCAAATCGAAACATTGTTAAGTCCATCTGTTGAAACAGCGTAACCTGTGACCGCTGGTTAATGAAAGGTAAGTGGGAGAGGCTTACGTCGTTTTTGAAAGCAAATAAATAGTGGTCATGCTAGTACGTAAGTAATTAAGATATTTGAAGTATTATTGCGCAGTTTCAAAAACGTATCCTTCAGAAAATTGTTCTATTATTGTTATTCAGATTCCAACTTGTTTAGCAGTTTTTATTATGGTAAATGTATATGTAAATAATAGTTCGTAGGCAGTTCAGTTCATTATATAAGTTGTTGTGTTGGAGTAACTGGTGATGACTCTTTTGAAAAGGATCTGGCAATGACGACATACTAACTGAAATTAATAATTATATAAAATAAGTTCTAAGTAGAGATGAGTAATAATGATTAACAATAAGGCGGAATGCGTTTTCGTTTCATGTGAGTCAGTCAGACTTTTTGATGCTACAATTACAGTATTTACAGTAAATGTTTTGCCGATAATTGTAAGTACTGGGCAGTCCTTTTGAGGATTGTACAAGGAAAGAAGGTTCAGCTTTATCACCCTTTTCGAAACACCTTTTTTGTTTCACTCTTCCAACCTACTCTATCTTCTTTCCTCTCCATCACCTCTGTGTCCTTTCCTCATCTCTTCTTCATTGATGTGTGATATTGTAGTTAATATGCGGCTGCTTGAATGTTTCTCCTTCGTGTTGTCCTCTCCTCCTTCACCTCTCCCTTCCAGCTTTCACTCAGCCACTTTCATTCTCACAGTCTCTCAGTGTATTATAATTTGTCATTTCTTTGTTCCAGGTGAGTGTGTCGTGAGTGACCTTCCCAGCCCCGTCCTCCTGTGAGTATATGTGAGGCGGAGAGACAGTGTATGTGAGGTGGAGAGACAGTGTATGTGAGGTGGAGAGAAAGTGTATGTGAGGTTGAGTGACAGTGTATGTGAGGTGGAGAGACACTGTATGTGAGGTGGAAGGACAGTGTATGTGAGGTGGAGAGACAGTGTATGTGAGATGAAGGGACAGTGTATGTGAGGTAGAGTGGCTGTATGTGAGGTGGAGAGCCAAGGTAAGTGAGGTAAAATTTGACGTCAAAACATGCAATAAGTATTGGTGGTCAAACCTTCATTTTTTGTCACGTTGAGTTCAGGCAGCAGGAAAATCAGCGGATTTCAGACTCGGTTATGTTCTGTAAAATTTTCTTTGGAAAGGGTAATTTTATGAGTTTTTGGCTTTTATTTCCTTGTTGATTACCGAAGCCCAGTAGTGTGACGCTAGAACCCTTTGCCCTTTCAGTTGCATTTCAAGCCAGCGTTTACTGTCCTTCATTCATAATCTCACTTTTCACTTGGTCTCACTCCTAGACACGTTCATTTTCTCCTTCCATTCTGTACACCACCACTCCTGTTTCACTATTGGCCTGGGTTGTAAAAAAATGCAACGTAATTGCTGAGGCGTTTAGAGTGAAGTAGTAGGCCATAATATATGGCGGGTGTTGAGATGGTCCGGGGGACCTGCGTGAGACTGACCTGCCTTTCCTGAGCCTTCCGAACACGGTTGGAGAATGGACACATCGTCATTTTCTATATACACGGAATGTAATGAGGTATATCCTTCACTCAGCATATGTTGCAAGTATCCTTGTCCCTTTTACGATTAACCAATGTAGAGCTATTCATTCTTCTGTACGTGAACAAGAGAAACCAAGACTGAATGAGCTCTTAAACGATTCCCTTCCATCTCAGCGGACCATTACGAGAAATTTCTGCAACTACCACAGACCGTCCTTTTCGTCTTTATACGTGACTTGCCTCCAGAAGAGACTGAAGCCGACTTCGATTTCCCCACGATTTCTTGAAGGTATAATTTTAAGGTTTTGGCTTCGGCTTCATAAATATGTTAAATGTTCGAATTTGATTCGTAACATTCCTAGAACAACTAGGTTGCATCACGGACACCCTTCACAACAAAGGCAGCTGCATAGGTACACATGATTCATATACTGTAAATACATTTTTTTCACTTCGTACAGAATCATCTTAAGTTTTTTAACTTCATGATCAGATCAGAAGCGCATAGGACAGAAATATGTTATGTTTTCCAGGAAGTCAACAAGTAAATACCTGTTCATGCCCACCAACTCAGAGGAAGTGGATTCCTTATATCTATGAAGGTAGATCAGAGCAGAACCCCCCACCCCCTCCGGCCAAGTTTCCCCAGTTCCGGCTCACCCTTCCAGCATCGTCAGCTGGGTCCCAATGGAGCGCCTGTTTATTATTGCTGGGAAAAACATTTCTACGGGTAAGCTGTGCACTTATGGACTAGACATTCGAGAAACTGATAATGATTCGTTGTTTTGCTTTTCTGTATGTTGATATGATAACTTTTTTCTTAAATGCAGTGTAAATGAATTTTTGTATTCAGCACCTACTTTTGTCTGTGGAAAGCATTTCTTAAATTTGAGTTTGGCCATTTGATAAAGCCAATGCTTTAATATTATTTTTCCTTTTTAAATGGAAGGTTTCGTTTTACACCAATCGTTCATAGAATTGTTGGGTCAACACAGTTTTTCAAACCCAATGTGCCCAGGCATCTGCAAATGAACAGGTATTAATTTTAGTTATCTCTTATTGGACGTTTCTTGGAAGAAACGATTTGGAGACTTCCAGATTTTTGTTTCTTCTTCTTACTTCAGTATTGTGCCTCGAAATAAATCTGGCCTATGGCCAGAAGGGACGGAATTGGTGAGAGAGAGAGAGAGAGAGAGAGAGAGAGAGAGAGAGAGATTGCTGACTCAGAATATAGCAAGCTTGTTCTGTGCTGAGATTATTTGGACTGCTTTACCACAAGAAAAAGAGAAAAATCTTGACTTGTATCTGGACGATATGCCCATAAGATGTAATTAGTGTTATCAACATGTGTACAGGTGGATCTGAACTGATGGGCAGGGCAGAAGCCAGATGTAAATCGGAGGAACATGCCGCACTTATGTTCGTCACCAGTTTACTTCTCATGAACGTCAATGATTTCAACCGTTTCGTGTGTGTGTGTGTGTGTGTGTGTGTGTGTGTGTGTGTGTGTGTGTGTGTGTGTGTGTGTGTGTGTCTGTCTGTCTGTCTGTCTGTCTGTCTGTCTGTGTGCTCATGCCAAAGACATTTGTCTCTGTCACTGAACCTAAATTCTCCGGCACCTCCTCATTTATTTATTACCCTCCTCCCACATTCACTCAGCCCTTGATCCCACCAACAGTCCTTTGGCAGGATACTGGATTCTTGTTTAAGTTACACATTCCGTGGTGGGGGTGGGTGCAGTCTGGCCGATGGTAAAGTAGGTTGTGACCTAACAGGGGGATAGCGATAGTAATACCAGAAGGAGTTGCAACACAAGACAGAATGTGTGGCTGGTGGTGGTAGCAAAGAAGTTAGTAGAAAGAGGGTGGTGACAGTAGTGTTGATGGTGGCACAGCAGAGCTAGTAATCGCAGGGGGGCGATAGTAGTGTTGGTGGTGGCAGCATAAAAGCTGGGAGTAGCAGGGTGGTGATAGAAGTGTTGGTTTTGGGAGCAGAAGAGCTAGTAGTAGCAGGATGGTGATTAGTAGTGTTAGTGGTGGCTCCAAAAGAGCTAGTAGTAGCAGAGTGGTGATAGTGGTGGTGGTGGCAGAAGAGCTAGTAGTAGCAGGGTGGCGATAGTAATGTTGGTGATGGCACAGCAAAAGTGCTCGTAGAAGCAGGGTGAATAGTGGTGGTGGCGGCAGCGGAAGAGTTAGTGGTAGAAGGGGTTTGATAGCAGTGCTGGCGATACCAACAAAGAATTTACTGGTAGCAGGATGTTGATAGTCGTGGTGGTGATAGCAGAGGGACTGATAGTAGCAGGGTATTGACGGTGTTGGTGGTGGTGGTGGCAACAAACGAGGTAGTAGCAGCAGAATGGTGATAGTGGTGATGGTGGCAACAGAGAAGGTCCAGTACTCAGGTGACTACAATTGGGAATTTTGAAGCATAAAGTGTAGTAATGTAGCAGGAAGAGGGTGGTGATAATGGTGGTTTTGACAGCAGAGATGTCAGTAGCAGGGTGGTGATAGTGGTGGTTTTGGCAGCACAGATGTCTGTAGCAGGGTGGTGATAGTGTTGGTTTTGGCAGCAGAGATGTCAGTGGCAAGGTGGTGATAGTGGTGGTTTTGGCAGCAGAGAAGGTTGTAGTAGCGCTGGTAATAGCAGTGGCAATGGTGGTGAAGGTAATTGTAGTAGGATGGTGACAGTGGTATCAGATAGAGTGACAGGGAAAGATGGAGTGATATGGTACTGCAGGGTGCTCACTGGAGTGATTACAGGGAGCTGGAGTGGCGTGGTATGGCAGGAAATGGAGTGGATGGGCAGGGCAGAAGAGGAGTTGAAGTGAGCCGTGGAACCAGATACCTGGGTGACTGATAATAGAGTCAGATGAAAGGAATCTTTAATAGTACATGAATAATAAACTAATATATTACCAGTACTGTGCCGGGAATCGAACCTAGGGAGATGAGAGCCAGGCAGCTTTTCACTGTACGACAATCAGGTTAAACTTCTCACTTGGTCACATACTTGTAACCTAGGCACCCCCTCCCTCACTGTGAGCCTGAAAGGGAAGAGAGAGTCTCTGACATTTGGACAAGTAGAAGCTTATAATCTTATCCAAAGCACATCCGACAAGTCCATGAAAAGAAAAGAACCTGTGCTAACAGTTGATATGTAAATTGCTCGGTCGCCAGGTGGTTGTGTCTTCCGTTTGCTGCCTACAGTGGTGGGCGAGGATACTTGGTTACAAGTATGTGACCAGGGCCCGTATTCTCGTTGGTTGAGGAAGCTGCCTAACACCTTTTTCTTAGCGATCTTTTTTGCTTATTACACCTTGCTGTCTTCTTCTGTGTTACATAAATCCTTCCAGTATCACCATGTCTGCATAAACAACGTACCAAATGATACTAACCAGCTATATCCCTCCCAAAAAAAGCACTAAGGAAGAAGTGTTACGGAGCTTCCATAACCGACGAGAACAGTAGACAAGGTGAGACAAATTTTACCTTATCATTGGTGCCTGGCTGTCAGCTGAGATTCCCGGGTTCCATTCCCTGCACAGTGTTGGTAATATGTCAGCAGAGAATTAGCCATATGTGGGTGAAAGGGACGGGCTGTTTAGAGGTGCAGGGTAGGGACGGGCTGCATGTAAGGGTAGGGACTGGGTTGCATGTGAGGGTAGGGCAGGGTAGAGGTTTGGTAAGCTGGTGCGTGGATAAGGGAGTGCGCTTCGTATGTCGAGTATAGGGAAAGGACTGAATATGGTGGTGTGGGATGTGATGGGTTTGATACGTGACTGGGGTAGGGATGGGTCGCGGCTCCCAGGGGTTACAAATTTAATTAAGATGAGTTATTAGTTTTGTAGTGGTTGGTTGGGAAATGTGAGGTGATTTATTTTTTAAACATTGAAACTTACGGTAGCAGGTTCATGGTTTCTCCAAGTATTCATAGTCTAGGTGTTGCCCCTTTCAGTTCTGTGACGCATTTTTCAGTTTAGTTTTGTTGTATCCGCACAATTTAATTCAGTTTTGGCGATATCTTTTGGAAGTGATGGGGTCACCTATTGCCTTCATTTACTTTTGTACCAGTGTTGTTCTGTCCATTGTTAATGAATTTGTCTGTTGGTAGAAAGAATAAAAATAAAAAAAAATTACTTCACCGAACTGAACGTGCTAATGTTACCTTACCTTGCACGTCAAGCATGGAGTGAGATGCTGGGTTAGTCTTGAGAATCTACGAATTATGTACTATAAGTCAAGTGTACAACAAGTGTTGTCTGCACTAAAGGTTAAGCTTATTTTCTCGAGCCAAGTTAGAGAGCATAATAGAGTGTGTTGAACTGAACAAAAATTGATAATGACCTTTAGCTCTAACTTCAATGTGTATCATTATAAGATAGAACGCAGCAACTGGAGGGGTCCTCTCAGGGGACGTTAGTACAAGTATCCTGTACTGAGCAACACGGTCAACTGTGTTTCGCGTGACGTGAAAGGACACTGTGCAATCATGGATGGTTACCAGTAACTTACCTCTGTCCCCAAAGGACTGTTTTATTACCCCTCATGATGGGCACATATACTGCCGTATAGAAATGAGGGTTATGGTTGTGTGTTAGAAGTGAATATATATAAGAAAGTTGTTAGAGTGTGATTGTTTGTCACATGGAGAATTAATAAAAAGCGAACCGGCACTGGTATACCACCTGCTTGTATTCCTGGTCTCCCTGAAATACAAGAGCGAGGGACATGGTTCGCGGTCAACACTGCTGGCGACTCTGTCTCCAACAGTCATGATAACAACTACCAACAACTTTCAGGAATTACTGCGAGCATCAAAATTCATGATTTTATTTGTCAGTGTAGTGTCGCAGAGTTAGGAGGAGGTTATAGTTGCGGATGTGGCTTGTGTATTGTATCAAGAAAAACAACGCTGTCTTTACCGTTTATTGGACTGCTTGATTGAATAATACAAGTAATTGAAAATAAACATTACCATCACGTCAACCATTCTTTTATGATTACTGTCATCACTACCCACCCTTCACCAAGCCGAAGACAGCTTTGATCGTGACAGGGGAAGTAGGAGTGATGTGAAGAAGGGGTAGGAACCCGAGAGCAAACTTATTAAATTTCATCTGCTGTCATACTCATCGTCTAATACCCATAACATTCCAATTTCTTCAAACTGTTCTCTTTTATTCTACAATCAAATCGTCTGGAATCATCTCCCAAAACCAGTGTGTCACTTTATTTATTTATCCATCGTATTTCACCATCACGGATTCTTTCATATACTTCTGAATCCCCTAAAAGTAACAGTCGTCATCCCCGGTGGGAGGAAGAGTGGTTAAACTTACGGGTTCCTGAGCGCTTTCAGCCTGCAACACTATGTTGTCCAAAGTAGGCAGGAGCACATTATCTACTCCAGAGTGGCCCAAAGTCATTATAAACACAGGCGTCTCCTTATCTTCATATTCCTTTGCCAGTTTCTTCACAGACTCCTCAGCGCCCAACTTTCTAATTAATAACATCATTACTGGTACAAACTTCATGATAATCTCCAATCTAACTGTTCACCCCTTCATCCCCTCCGAAAAGCCTCATTACAACTTCAAGACAGTTTCGTCCGTCTAACTTGACGTAATTCACTGCATGATTTCACCGATGATCCCGGCTGCATCACTGTATACTGCTATTTCCACTGCATCCTTTCTTCCATCCATAGCTTCCTCTCTCTCTCTCTCTCTCTCTCTCTCTCCTCATTTACAACATTCTTTCTCTCATCCACAGCATCCTCTATCCCATCTACAGCATGCTTTCTCTCATCCACAGCATCCTTACCCGTCTACAATATCCTTTCTCTCATCTACAGCATCCTTTATCTCATCCCCAGCATCCTCTCTTATCCACACCATCCTCTCTCTCTCAAAACATTCTTTCTCACCCAAGGCATCCTCTCTCATCTACACCATCCTCTCTCTCACCCACATCATCCTCTCTCTCATCCACATCATCCTCTCTCTCATCCATACCATCCTCTTTCTCATCCGCACAAGCTTCTCATCCACAGGATCCTCTCTCTCGTCTATAGCATCCACTGTCTCTTATACAGCATCCTCTCTCATCCACAGCATCCTCCTTCTTATCCACTGCATTCTTTCTTATCACCAGCTTACTGTTATCTCCCTCATCCACATCATCAGTTCCCTTCTCCACGCTTTTCTCTCTCTGTTCTCCTATTCAGAATTGATTTTATGGTACTTAACTTGGTATTTTTATTAAAAAAAAAAAAAATCTAACGAAGCATCATCTAAGACGGTTTAACTAACTTCAGTTTGCAAGTTGTCACCTGTCCCAGCTCTGGTTTATATTAAGACCTCAGTGTCAGCAGACCACTTCTTTACCACATGACCACAGCCTCCAATACTGTTGCTCCAAAATACCTACCAGCAATGTTGTGATATGCCAGGAATGTCACAACCACATCATGTACAGTATTCTAATATTAATGGAATTTTTATGACATGGTGAATGGCCTCTATGCAAGTGTCGTGAACACAGTGATATAAAGTTAAAATATTCCTAGCAATAGTTGGAATCGAATCCCAAATCCAACAGACACCAGTTCACCTTCTGTCTCCTTATCGCTGCCGGGATCATAATCATGGAATACTGTTGGACAAGATTACTGTCTTTCTCAGTCCCTACCTGTGTATGGTCCACTGCAGGACCAGACTGTCTCAAACGAGGGACAATTATCAGCCAGAATTACCCTTCCCCATGTTGTACAAGTACACACTGGGAGGTGACGTCTACAAGCAGATCACTGCCTGTACTGTAGGTATCGATCCCAGGCCCGGGGTATCACAGAAAGGGAATCGACCCCGATACCACTGATCTTGTGGCTTCAGACAAGAATGCAGAAGGACCCAAACTACAGACAGTGGCATATGGTGGATTTAAACAAAGGTTTCCATTTCAGCTGCCATATCATACCCCTCATTCCTCTTGCGTCCCATCCATCATTCCTCTGTGTAACTAGTGCTCCCATATCCCGTCCACCCTCCCTCCGCCTAATTAATGTTGCCATATATTACCACTGCCGCCTCCCTCCCTCAGTCAGCACCAAACATGCCGCCCCTCAGTCTCTCCTCCTAATCCCTCATCAAACTGGGGTTTTGTGAGTAGGACAAGTCTTCATGCCAAAAGGCAAGCACGGCAAATGGGGTCAGTAATTTCTCTCATTTAATTTATCTTCCTGTTAATCACAACCCTAGTTAATACTGTTAATTTTTTGAGTGTGTATCATATGTTGCTTCACTACAAATCGACAATGGGAACTTTACCCTTTAGCCATTCAACACGATGACATGATTTATATATAAGTCTTTTGAAAAACCTTTGTCACTGAGGGAATTAAAAACCTTCAGCACTAACACAGTATTGGCACCTCTCTTATATTTTTTTCTACCATCAGACGAATTTATTAAGCACAGAAATGACCTCGCACATTGAAAGTGTTAAAGGAATAATATCTTAGCCTGTGAAGCAGTGTGGATGGCAGGTTGTGGTAGAGAACGAAGGGGAAAATGAGATGAGGACGAAGCAAAGATGTCTTTACACACAGAAGGGGAGGCGGTGGCTGAATCGGTAGAGAGGCGGCCTCCAGTCCTGATGGACCCAGGTTCGAATCCCGGCTGGGGCAGGGAACAGTTTAAGGATTTGAATTCCATAAAAGCAGACTTTACTAATCTACCAGATGACCCGCCGACATGTCGTAAAAATACCCCTGCTAATACCAATACACCAGTCCTGTATGAGACAGCCCTAGCATGTATTAAATATGGACGGTGGGTGTTAGCGCCGAAGTGGTGACATGTAGAGACGTGTATGGTATGTAGGAGGACAACTGGGCCTTGAGAGTTGGCGTTGAAGCCTATGCCCAGAGTCAGACACACACACACTAAAAAAACTGCCTTTCTTCCCCCTTCTCTCTGTCTGTCTGTCTGTCTCTCTCTCTCTGTCTCTCTCTCTCTCTCTCTCTCTCTCTCTCTCTCTCTTATTTTTTGCTGCCCTCCCCTCATTTCCCAGTTTGACTCTGCCTCCTTGTCTCCTCTTCCTTCAGAGTATACTTCTGCTTCCCTGTTTCTTTCCCTACCTTACCAGTTTACCTCTGTTTTCCAGTTTCCTCCCTGCTCTCTCAGTTTGCCTCCCTGTTTCCTCCCTTGCCTTACCAGTTTACCTCTGCCTTCCTGTTTCCTACCCTGCCTTCCCAGTTTGCCTCCCTGTTTCCTACCCTGCCTTCCCAGTTTGCCTCCCTGTTTCCTCCCCTTCCTCCCCAGTTTGCCTCCCTGTTTCCTCCCCTGCCCTCCCAGTTTGCCTCCCTGTTTCCTCCCCTGCTCTCCCAGTTTGCCTCCCTGTTTCCTCCCCTGCCTTACCAGTTTACCTCTGCCTTCCTGTTTTCTCCCCTGTCTTTCCAGTTCACCTCGTCTTCCCCATCACCGTCCCCTGCCTTCCCTATCGCCGTACCCTGCCTTCCCATATTACTCGTACATCTAGGCTACTTCGTCACGTTACATCAGACTGCCTCACTACCTCACCCCAGCCCTCAAGTCTTGCAAATTAAACACATGATTTCACGGTGTTGGTTATAGATACAAATTCTCCATTTATTGGATTATATTGACCGTATAGACCCTCCCTTTGTTGTTGTGTGAGTCTCCTCTTGGTCCCGTCAGTACCTCCCCTCAGCCTCCCTGTTGCATTCCTTATCCGTCGTGGTCAGTGTCTTCTTTCAGTAGTGGTCTCTCCCTTCCTTCTGTTAACTACAGCTCCATCTCCTTTTGGCTTATTTGCCCCTTTTAATTCATTCTGTCTGTCTCATGGATTTGGTTGTCCCACGTTCTCCCTCATTTTCTTTTGCCATTCACCTTGTTAGTCACGTAATTATCCTGCTGCTTTACTCTCTCACGTTCTTTTTCCTTAAGTCCTCATTCACCCATTTCCTACCATTATCATCGTCTTGATACATATCCTTTCTCTTGTTTCCTGCTGTCAGACCAGCTTCTCACTCCTTTTCCCCAATTTCTTTTATCTGCATCGTCGGTACCCTTCAGCCCCCTTTTTCATCTCACTTCCGTTCCTTATGACTGTTTCTCTTCGTGTTCAGTCGCCCTCTCCGCTCTTTAATATTTTTCTTGTAACAGAAGTCTTGGAAATCAAGGTCTGGGGAACCCTTTCATTCATAATCTCATATGATTCATACTGTTATCTTTGAAGAGCTGTTTTTCTCTCTGTTGTCCTCTGTGTCTTGTGGCGTCCTTCCCTCCCTCTACTTATTTAAGTTGTAATCTTTCCACAACTGTTTTCTCTATATTGTTCCCTTAGTCTTCTGGTACAGTTCCTCTTACTACAGAAACCCAAGCTTCCTGCCTCCTCACCTCATCCCTTCTCCTCCACATCATCCCTGCCTCCTGGACTCATCCCTGCCTCACCACCTCACCCCTGCTTCCCCATTTCATTGTAATGAAGTGGTTAAGACTACTGTCACCATCATCATCACCTCCTCCTCCAAAGTAGAAACCATCCTCACCACCACATACATATTAAATCCTTCAGTATTAGAACCATTCCAACCATCATCTGCCTCCTCATTCCCTACCTTCTCCGCCGGCACTGTCAGTCTCTCTCTTTTCCCCTTTCACCTCCATCAATGTCACTGCTGCTCTGGTCTTTGTACTGCCCCACCATAACTGATTTCATAATAGAGTCAGGCCTAAACCTTCTGTACATTATTGGTCAGCACCTCAACAGATCGGCTACTCGGCACCACAAGCAACACCGCACAACCTCCTCCACCACGACCACAGTCACTTTCACTGTAATCTAGCCCCACTCCCAGCTTGTACCTCTCCATTATGCTGTGGCTAATTTACCGTCTTTTTTTCTCCATTTTCTGTCTGCGAAGAGGGAGGAAGAACAACATTCACATTTCCTCTGTGTTTCGTACAGTCGTATATACACGTACTGGTTAGGAACGTGGCTTTCAGACCCAACGTCTATATATTGGAGGAAAAGTGTTGTGGCTCCATGGCACAACAACAGTTGTATCGCGAACACTCACTCGTACCCGAAACTTTCTTTTCCCTTTAATTCCTTTCCCCAGCTGTCAGAGAAAGTAACTCAAGATCTCACCACCCTGTGTAGTGTAAACATAGGAAATCAGTTAAACTGTTGTTGCTAATGATTTGTTTGTGTGTGCTTCTCATACGCTTCAAAGTTGAATAAAAATAAGCAGTAGGAAGAGAAGAGACGTGGCACTGCAGGATAGTAGATGTGCCTGCTAGTGCAGTAGTGTTGAACAGGTCGTCTTTAACCTAATTTCTCTGTAGGGCTCGGTCACTGTCCCGTTTGCTGGTCACGGGACAGTTTGTGTGTAACTATGTAAACTATGATGAATACCTACGTGTGAACAAGTGGGTTGGTGGAGGGTTAGTGCCCCCCCTCGTAAAACAACTAACTCAAAGACCAACGGTCACCCCTTATGGAATTATGGCGTCTCACTGTAGATATATAGATAGATAGATAGATGATGATGATGAATACCCCAAATGGACCATTGGGTTTACAGCCCAGAAAGGACCATTAGGTCTACTGCTGTTTACTTTCCTTAGTATTACTGTTTGCTTTGCTGAACTCGATGCCTTGAAGGCATTCACAAGCACTACTGTTGGAGAAAGAATCCTTGAATAATTATTTAGAACAGCCATAAACTATACTAACCCATGCTTGGCCTCAACATACACACAAACCAACACAAACACGGATAGGCTTCAAGAAACACAAAGCAGGGTTTTCAGAACAATAATAGGATGTACCCAAACCACAACAGTATATCATTTACATCAAGAAAAAACATCCAATCGAACATGTCATGAATATGAGAGGCACTGTCTTTCATGTCAACCCTCATCCCACCTGTGTAGCTTCATGTTGGATCAGCCACATCCAGAAAGAAAAAAAGATCACTATACAGATTATTTCAGCAGCATGCACCCTCGTCTACTCTATAGTTCTTAAGTACATAATTATATAAACACCCAGCCCCCACAGCCATCCAACATCTTCAGCTAAACAGTATCTTTCAAGAACCACCACCAGACATATGCCTCTCAAACTTCCCTATCTAGAGAGACACGAGAACACCTAGCCAGACTACGATGCTGCCATCACCCTTCCCCACTACAATACCAGCACAAAATGCAGCATACAAACAATCCATTCTGCCCACATTTTGGTGCACCACCCAAGCCACATCACACTTACTCACTATACGCGCCACAGTATTACACTCACCACACGCGCCACAGTATCACAACACAGAGAGTTCTTCAACATGATAAATAACCTCCGTGAGCAACCACTTGAAGTCGTCGATTTCCTGCAGTTCATTGGGTTCGCAATGACATGAGCTCGGGGTTGCACCAACAACTCAACCTCGTACCTCGTGTTTCATCACCACCACTATCCTCCTCTCACTATTGCCACTCATCACCCCCTTACCCTCAAACTTAACATAGGCTGCCATCCCGCTTCCCTGCTTGTCTCTGCTCTGACGCTCAGCTTCTCTATTTTCCCCCCCCCCCATCTCCATACACTTCCATCCTCTGCACTCCTCTTTTGGTCTTCCTTCCCCCTTTCCCCTCACCTTTATACAAATCCTGTCCTCTCTCCAGCCTCTTGTTATTAGCCCTTCCTTTCCTTTTTTTTTTCCATTCCTTTCTTCACATACACACCCATTCCCACTCCTCTCTCTCTCTCTCTCTCTCTCTCTCTCTCTCTCTCTCTCTCTCTTTCTTTAATTTTATCCTTTTACTGCAGTCTCCCACAGCGTCCCACACCATCATTTAGTTATCCTTAAACCGTTAATGACTCTCCTTCCTACCATTATTAAGAATCCTCCCCTCCTGCAGCTTAATTGTTTTATCCCTCCGTTCCTTCTGGTGTGAGCAGGGCAGGACAGAGGGCGAGGGCGGTGAAAAAGGAATGTGTGGGTGAGGGAGGGTGTGAGGAGAATAAGAGAAGACAAGGTGACGGCTGTGATGGAGGGATTTGTGGCAGCATTACTCACCCTGGCCAGGGACATCGCCAGGATTCTTCTAACAACTGTCACTGCGTGATCAGTGTCTTGGATGGCTGTCAGTATGAAGGCATGCCACCTCCAGCCTCAGTTTTGCACAGTGAAAATGTTCTCAGAGTTTATCCATGTATTTTGGTATTATACATATGTTTGTAAGTAGCTCACAGCTTTTACCTGAACACTTTTCTCTCTCTCATTCCCTTTGTTTTGCTGTATCCTACAAATACTGTCTCTGTCAGAGCCTTGTGGATTTCCTTATGCTTCAGTACCCTCCATCCTGTCTTAATGATACGGTGTCTTGTAATTTATTCTCTCTCTCTCTCTCTCTCCCCTCCATCACAACTCGCGTCTTTCTCTCCCTACTTTCTGCATCATTCTTTTTGTCCAAGCTTTATCGCCGTTTTATTTCCACTCAGCACACCTTCACACATCTTCCGTTAGGCTCTGTTCCTGAGTCCCGTCCCACCTTCATCACTGCCGATCCCATCCAGTTCCTAGTTCACCCACTACCAAATTGCCACCCAGCCCACTCTCCCCCATCTTCCACACAGCCCACACACTCACCATCCACCAAGCCCAACCACTCCCACCCTCCTCCAAACCCACCCATTCCCACCCTCCACCTACCTCACTAACTCTCACTATCCGCCTAGCCCACCCACTCTCAGTTTCCACCTAACCTATACATGCACACCTTCCATCTAGCCACCCACTCCCTCTCTCCACCAGTCACTTTCCACCCCCTTCATACTCTTCACACAAGGGTCCCTCTCCCACTTTCCACACAACCCACCCACTCCTACCATTCCCACTGCTCAACCATTCCCATCATCTACCCACTCCATCCATTTCCATGGTCCCCTCAGCTCATCCACTCTCTCCTTCCACCCAGGCCACCCTCACCCATCATTTTCCCAGCCCACCTACTCGCAGCTCAGCCCACGCCTGCTTCTGCCCTTTCGTGTTTCATCTTCTTATCCCATGGGAGCTGATACCTGCCCTCAGATACAAATCCTACTTAGTATGCCTCACATCTTACACCCTCTAGTCTCACACTTCACACACACCCTGCCTAACACCCCACACACCCCTGTCTCACACCCCACAACCCACAACCCCTTCCTCACACCCCTCACCCCCTTTTTTCACACGCCACACACGTCTGCCTCACACACCCTACTCCTCCTGCCTCACACACCACATCCCCCTGAGTTACACCTTAGGTCCTGTTTTGTGTTGTCCGTTAAAAAGGCCATCATGCTGCAGCAAGATACGGTACAAAGACTGTGGCCTCGGGATCCCTGCTTTGCCCGTAGTCTTTGACGTCTTTTTCAGTTTTCTTTCTTGCTGCATCCGGACAAATTTATTGCAGGAGAGAATTCTTTGTATTGAAAGGATTAACGACGTCTGTATTTGACCCCAGCAGCTTGAAAAAGAAGTGACCAAGCATGGAGGTAGCTCGTACAGAAATGGTTAAATGTGATTATTATAATTCAGTGACGTGTTCTGGCTGCCACAGCAATTGCTGCCAGGGTTATATTGTTGAGGAAGTATGGGAAGTTCATTGTGGTGTGTGAGGTACAGATTATGACTTGGTATTTACATCATTATGACCCAGGTACCATAAGCTCAGTCTCGTACTGCCATCACAAAGTACACAGAGGACTAAAAGAAACTGTCTCTTCTTCCGCATTGTTTGTTTTTTCATTCTCATAGTCAACATATCATTGCTGAATGTACCCAGCGTCATTGGCTTTGCACTGTCTTACATGTATAACTTTTATTTTGCATCTTTATCTTTAGATTAATTTGTTCTTTCTCCACGAGTATCAGTATCCTTGGTTTGATATTCCTTCGTGCTTCCTTCGCATGTTTTCAGCATCTTGTTTCTTTGTTGACTTCCGCCTCCTCTTTCCTCCATCACCTCTTGTCTCCCTTCTCTGTTTCTTGTCACGTTTCCCTCGACAATTTTTTATTACTTCCCCCCCCTCCTCTCTCTCTCTCTCTCTCTCTCTCTCTCTCTCTCTCTCTCTCTGTCCATACGCAGTTGGAGTTTACACTTGTAATTTTTTTTTGGTCCGTATGCGGGCAAATTATTAATATGGTAAAAAAATGCGAAAAGTAGTACAGAGATATAGCCTGCAACAGTAATCAGTAAGATGTTAGAAAGCCTCCTAAGCCCAGCAAAATACTGTCTTGTGTCTGTGTAATTGATTCCCAGTCAGTGAAGGACATGTTGACCCAAACACGTGTTGGCTGTGTATCGTTACCACAGTGTAAATGCTTTGCCATAACTCTGAACCCCATGTTATCACACAGTGCTTTGGACAGCGGGTACTGTGTTGATGGGTGGGGGAAGAGAGAGATCTGCATGTATTGTGGACGAGGGATGAGAGGGAATGAATGTGAGCAGAGAAATTAAAGATAACTGGAAAGATGAACTGTGGAGAGTTAAGAGAGAAGTGCGTGTGGTGGGGAAGGGAAGGATCGTTACTGGATGTGTGGGAGAGAGTTGTGTGTGTACGTTATTGGGAAAGTGGGTAGCCTGTAAACTGGTGGTAGTGGACAGGAAGGGCTGATATGATGTGTGGGCCTGGGATGGGAGGAGAAGGTTGGCTACAAAGACAGTGTTTGGAGTTCATCATTCGACCCACTCTGTTTTTCTCATCGTTTGGGATCTGTGCATGCATTGTGGATGAGACAGGGACGGTTAGGGTATGTCACAGTTATATATTGTGCTTGGAAACTCGAAATTGATGCACACTAGGATTGATGTTGCAGTGTGTTGTGGGTAAGGTAGTGTGGAATAGTGAGGCAATGTGGTGTGGGTGAGACAGTGTGGTGTGGGTGAGGCAGTGTGGTGTGTGTGAGGCAATGTGGTGTGTGTGAGGCAGTTTGGTGTGCGTGAGGCAGTGTTGTGTAAGTGAGGCAGTGTGATGTGAGTGAGGCAGTGGATGTTATGAAGTGTGCGAATTATGTCCCTAACATTTAATATTTGTCAACATATGCAGCCAGTGTATATTGTATTAAGTAAAACAGTCAAATTCCTTGCATTCCATGCAGATTTTTGCTGCTGTGGCAAAGAGATCGATCACTGACTGATGCATAAAAGGACGCAAAGTTGTCTTTGTGATTGCATCACTGCTGGCCGAGCAGTTTCACTGCCAGTGACAGTGCTGGGCGAAGTGAGTTTGTGTGACGGCAGCTTTAGCAGCCAGTAGTGTAACTCTGATACTGAATACGGAGATTGTCAATGTATAGATTCCCAGTCACTTCTAGTCAGGCCTTTGGAAGCAGCTTGAAAACTTCCTGCACACAAATAACCCTAACAAGAAGAGTTACGTATAGGCTATCGGGATTTCTAATATGCTAATGAACCAAGCTGAAGCAGATGTGGAAAAAATATGCATTTAATAATGCAGCAAATTATTGGCGATACGGGTATGACACACGGGATAATATCTTGATTAATAGTTTAAAATGTCCTAGGAAGCAACAGTGACTGATATATTATGAATATACTTTATGTAGCCTGATTGTTACTTGAAGATTGATGCAAGGCAGTGAATGTTATTTCATTATCCTGTGCCGTTTATCAATATTGTTCATTAACCATCCCCAACATAAGTGAGGTAGGCACTTCCTTACACATGCAGGTGTCATCAGAAGGTTAGCTAAATCAGACAGGTGATTACTAGGTTTTGATTCCCATCTACCTTCGTAAGAGGACAGAGACTGGGGGTTTAAGTAAGTAACAGGGGAGGGGGAAGGAAGGTACACCTTCTCCGAACCATCCATCCGTATCAGTCAGCACTCTGTATCCATCCGTCAAATCTTCCATCTCCCCATCTGCCTCATTTCACTCATCTCTTGCTTCCCATTTTCTAAGCTTAATCAATTTTCCGTCACTCACTTCCAGTATCAAAGACTCCTTGCATTGGTGATCGTTTTCCTCTCTCCCTCTGCCTTCCCTCCCTTCCTCAAGTTCTCTCTTTGCCTTCCCTTGCTCACTCCAGGCCTCTTACATCCCTCCTATTGGTCCCTCTTCCTCTGCTTTCCGTCTCTCCCTCTTATCATCCTCCCTCTACCTTCCTTGCCTCCTCCTGCCTTCCCTCCCTCCTTTTACCTTCCCTCCCTCCTTTTACCTTCCTTCCTTCAATTCAGTCCTTCTCTCTTTGTCTTTCATCCAGTCTTCACCTCCCTGCCTTCCCTCCCTCCTTTTACCTTCCTTCCTTCAATTCAGTCCTTCTCTCTGCCATTCATCCAGTCTTCACCTCCCTGCCTTCCCTCCCTGCTTTTACCATCCCTCTAGTCCTGCTCTCTTCCGTCCATTTAGTCTTCCTCTCTTTGCCGTTTACCTCCTCCCTCCCACCTCTCCCTTGCTGCCTCACTGCGTCGCATTCGCCCCTCCTGCCTCACCTCCCAACTTTTACAACACTTCTCCAGCGCTTCTCCTTTACATGTCACCAGGGAGACACGTCTCTCTACCACTTCAGTTTCTCCACCTGTCTGCAGTCTTATTATTCCTCTCTCACTACCACAACCGTTACCATAATATGCCATCTGTGTGATGTGTTAGCAGCCATCCTCCCTGACGCTGCTTCCAGAACTGCACATTGCCTTTGTTAAAGCAGTCTTATGATCCTAATTTCCAGGTCAGCTGCAGCCACCCACCAGCCACCTATCCTTTTTTTTTTTCTTTAAATAACAGAACAGAGGAAGCGATAACAAGTGAATAAAACAATATTCCATACACCAGATTACAGGTGTCCTCCATTCATAAAAAATCTGTAACAGTTGGACTTAACAACCATAGATTGAAGTTTGGGGGGAAACAACTCGGGGGAAGTGAGTTCCAAGAAAGACAATTCAGGGAATAAAAGAATTGTGATAGGCAGAAGTTCTGCAGTATGGCAGTGTTACAGTCCACGCATGAGTACTACCAGATGCCTGTGTGGTGCGGGGAAAGGCGTGGAGAGGTGGCACAGTGAATGCAACTTTATCTGAGCATTTGCCGTAAAAGTATCTGTAAAATAATGCAAGGGAGGTATCATTCCTTTTTGCTTGTATGGGAGGTAGTTCATTTGTAGGGAGGCGGTGGCTCAATCGGTAGAGAGGTGGCCTGCAGT
>NW_027642579.1:0-4995 GCF_032717465.1 Coenobita brevimanus | reverse complement strand
CCTAACTGACCCAGGTTCGAATCCCGGCTGGGGCAGGGAACAGTTTAAGGATTTGAATTTCATTAAATCAGGCTTTACTGATCTACCAGAAGACCCGCCGACATGTCGTAAAAATACCCCCGCCAATACCAATACACCAGTCCTGTATGAGACAGCCCTAGCATGTATTCAATATGGACGGTGGGTGTTAGCGCCGAAGTGGTGACATGTAGAGGTGTATGGTATGTAGGAGGACTACTGGGCCTTGATAGCAGGCTGTGAAGCCTATGCCCAGAGTCGGACACATTAAAAAAAAAAAAAATTGTTGGGTTATTAATAATTCTAACAGCTTTGTTCTCCACATCCATTCCACAAGGGTGAGCAATATTCCAGCTGAGAGTGCAAAGTACTCATGTATTTTTTTATGCAAGAAAGAAGGAACCAAAGGCCAGGAGCCCACAAACCGTTCCTTCCAAGAAAACAATAAAAACAATACAAAAGAGAGCCAACTTCAAGATCCGTTTATCTTGAGATGCCTGGACATACTGTTTTTGAAAGACTGGAGATCATAGGAAGTAGGAAGTACAGAGGGAGACAGTTCCAGAGTTGACCTGTTGCGTAAATGAAGGACTGGAAGTAATGGTCAACTCTTGCATTAGAGTTGGACAGAAAAGCTAGATGGGTGCTACGCACCTGTCGTAGAGGTGGAGGGATGCAAGCAGACAGTTCAGAGGAGCAGTGACAATTGAAGTAGCGATAGAAGAGATAAAGACGTAACAGTGTGGCGAAGAGACAGAGGTTGAAGGGAGCCAGTAAGAGGAGAGTTAATGAGACGAAAAGCCTTTGACTCCACCCTGTTGAGAAGAGCTGTATGTGGGGAGCCTCCCCACACATGAGTAAAACCCGCATATAAAGTCAACAACTGTGCAGGGGTAAAGAAGGCACTGAGTCGGCTTAGCACACCCAGTCTCTCAAAAGCAGATTTTACAAGAGATGCAATATGATCTTTCCAAGATAAGTCTCGAGTGAATGAAACCCCAAGCATGTTCAAGGATGATACAGGATTGAACTGGGTATTATTAAACATTAGTGGGTACTCTTGTGGAAGAGTGTGTTGGGTTGATAGGTGTAAGAACTGAGTTTTTGATGCATTAAAAACAACAAGATTATTTTTACCCCAGTCAGAGATACGAGCCAAGTGAGACATTAGGTTTGCCATAGCCTCATCCCTTGTTTGTTGAAGTAATGGCTAAGATAGACATTGTGGGAACCGAATGGAGAGGTGAATGGTGGAATCATCAGCATACGAGTTGGTAGGGTTAGACTTACAGCGTAGAAGGTCATTGAGGAATAAAAGGAAGAGAGTTGGTGATAGGACAGAGCCCTGAGGAACACCACTGTTGACTGATCTAGGAGAAGAACGATGGCCGTCTACAACAGCAGCTATCGAACGACCAGAAAGGAAGCTATAGATGAAGGCACAGATAGAAGGATAGAAACCGTAAGAGGGCAGTTTGGAAAGATTTATGCCAGACTCGATCGAATTTTTATATTATAGGTAAATGCTCGTCAGTGAAGAAGTTACGGATTTTGTACTATAATTCATTTTCTTTTTTAGCGGTTTTAGCAAGTGATCTAACATTAGAGGTCCAGATGAGGGCATTGTTAAGTGAAACATCGAGAATTTCAATTCTTTTAGTGATAAGAATATTAGTAGCACTGAAGGTAATATAGGAATCAGGCACTATCTGTCACTATAGTATATTGTATATATTTGGTTTTCCTAGCATAAAATTAGACAATGACATTTTGTCCTCATTCAGTGCTCTTAGATAAGTCTTGATTTATGGAGATCACTGTACTCCAATGTGTGATGAGATGTTAAACATTGTAAGTGGGTGTTTAAGTGTGAATGAACTGTGAAGTGCTGAGTCATCTGCATATAAATGGATGTGATTATGGGTGACAGATAAGATATTATTAATATGAATTAGGAATAGGGTTGGAGCCAGAACTGATCCTTGTTGCGTGCTGACGTTACTCGAATGGAAACAGGAATATATATATCATATGCTTTTACTCTTATCTTTTTGTCACTGAGATATAACGAAATCAGAGGAACAAAATATGATAGGCCACAGCAAGGGAATTTTGACAGCAGGGAACTTTGACACACACTGTCAAAAGCTTTAGAAATATCAAGGGCTACTACATGAGTTTCTCCATGTTGGTCAATTGACTGATGGATGGTATGAGTCAGGAGATTGAGCATATCAACGGTGGATCTTTCTTGGCGAAAACCATGCTGTCTACCATTAAATTGTTAGATACAAGATGTTAAATTATGTGCTTATTACATACAGTTTAAAATACTTTACCAGGAGAAGATGTGATAGCTATTGGTGTGTAGTCAGAGGGGTCAAAGGAACTTCTTTTCTTTGGAATAGGGTGGATATTGGCTTCTTCCAAGAATTAGGGAGTGAAGAAGTACGTATGCATAGTCTGAATAATTTACCTAGAACAGGAACAAGTTCTGGGGAATATTTTTTCAAAACAACTGGAGGAATTCCATCTAAACCTGGAGCTGTGTTGGTTGGTAAACTGTCGAGGATGGATTTTGTGTATCTAGTCAGTATCTCGAGTGGAACAATTTCGGGAGAGTCAAGTTCTAGTACAGGGATATTCTGGTTGACTTTCTGTAAAGTAGAATTTCTAGCAAATGTACTGCCAAGGAAATTCGCGCTACCACTCGGGTCATTTCTAATCTAACCATCTGAAGATTTTAGTGGGGGAATGGGTAATGACTTGTTAAAGTTGTTATTGAAAGAACTGAGAGTTTACCAGAATATTCTATTGTCGTTAGGACTGTTTAGTAGTTTGGATGCTTGGTTGTGATGCAAGTTTGATTTAGCGAGATTTATTACTTCTTTTGCATGGTTTCTACCAGTTTTAAATTGACTGGGCAGTTCAGATTATTTTTTAAGTAAAAGTTATATGTTAAGGACTTTTGGGTCGTTGCTCTGGCACAATTGCTGTCAAACCATTTTGGGAGTCCGATCTTATAATGAACTGTTGACGGGGTATGAACAATGCCATACCAGCTTGCATTAAATCATTAATGTGGGAATGGGTAGAATTGATGTCACTGGAGAAGTAAGGCTGCCATGGAATATCAGCAAGATAATTTCCAAATCCATCCTAGTCTGCCCTAACAAAGTGCCAGGTTGAAAATGGGGAAGTTTGGGAGAACTGATTAATAAGGCTTTGATGAGATTTTCATCAGAGGATCCAAGTGGTGACAGTACTTCTATCCTGTATTGATCTGCATTATATGTCAGGAATAGGTTCATGAGACAGGCGTTATGGTCATGATAATCTGGTATTCTAGTTAGTTGTTTTACCAGTTCCTTGAGATTAAACATAACCCAGTCATTTGCTAACCAAACCCAAACCCACACTCATAACCTGACCCATCCCATATATAGCCTAAACCAGCCTACAGTTCTATCGTAATCCATTCCAGTGTCCTAGCCACTTCAGGCCTGATTGACACTATCAGCCCAGATTGATTTCGTCCATCCAGCCTCACTAGCCTAATGTAACACAAATTGACTGGCTTATCCATATTAATCTAGCCCTGCTCACATCTACTCATCTATCTATAGCCAGAAGCCGCAATCCCGTACGAGGTGACCATAAACAAATCGCGTCCATGTCTCCCTGTCCCCTGCCATTTTGCTGCCCTCCCCCCAAGTTACACTCCTCTCTCTCCTATACCTATCTCCTCCATCTCTCCATCTTATCCTTGATCTCCCCCTCCCTCTCCCCACCTCCACCTCACCCACATACATTCTCCTAGTTAGTCTCTCACTGTTCGTCCTGTCGACATGGCCAGACATACCGTCGTTCAAAAATAATTTGTAGGGGAAATCATGTCATCACTGAAATCACTATGTGTAGCAAATAAGTCTGTAAACCATTAATCCAAATTGGACAACAAATTAGTGTTCTTTGGTAATTATTGCTGACACAATATTATTATATTAATTATCGTGTAAAGCTGAATTATACAAGGGTTCTTGGTGGTAATTGCTTAGACAACAAATGTCACTTGCCTGATGATTCAGACTTAGTGGCAGTGATGTCCTTGGTGTTTTCGGTATAGTGTTACAGTGGTTATGTACTGCACTGTACTGTAGGCCTGTATCGTAAAATCAAAGGCTTCATTTATAAAGGCAACAGACCCATTGTGCCACTGTGGTGATATGAAAGTGTTGGATTTTTATTCTAATTGTGGTAGGTGAGGGCACTCACCATCCACTCACTCGATGTAGTGCTGCTCTCGGGTGGTTTAGTGGGTAATTGCAGGGCTCCAATCGGATTGAGCCTGTGAAGGTTTATATCCAAAGGGTGGTTGTGGTTAATTGCTTACGTAATGCCACTCGGGGATGAGTGAGACTGGTCACTCTCATCTTAAATGTCAGGACCAACTTCCCTAGCCCCGGGCTCCTACGCTCCTCATGGGGCAACGTAGGATTGGATGATGATGATGATGGTTGAAGAAGGATCAAAGAGAGTCAGACTGTGGAGGATCAATAGATCTGGTGCAGTTGTTGCTGGGTGTAGGGCGAGGGGCGAGTCATTGAGGTGGCCAGAGGGAGGGAAGCCCAAGACATGAAGAGAAAGTAGTTCGGGAGGTAGCTAGGGAAATTTAGATAAACAAAACGGACAATGATTATGACAGTGATGACATTGATAATAATAATAATGATATTAATCATGGTGATGGTGGTAGCTGGAGTCAGGAATATGAACGGGATCGGGAGGAGCAGGGCGGGACAGTAATACACAGCTCAGAACAGCTTGAATTTTAAAGAACTGGTGCAGACTGTGTTGGAGCTTGCCTATATCCCTTGACTGATACATTTCAGTGATCAACAACGATTTTTACCAAGATGCATGAGTAACGGACGGCACGATACCCTTATACACTTGTTAGTTCGTGGCAACAGTAAG
>NW_027642578.1:0-25231 GCF_032717465.1 Coenobita brevimanus | reverse complement strand
ATTTACCAGCTCAAACTCCTAAAATTTGGAAATGCTCTTTGCAAGTGTTAATCAATTTTCTTTGCCTAATTCCCACTTCAGATTTTCACGTAATTAGTTCCTCTTTGGCCTCATCTTGTCTTCCTGCCCTTCAGTCCGTTTATGCAGCAGTCTTTAACATCATTTAACAATGGGTGAATTCCAGTGGCTTGAAAAATATGAATGACTAAAGTACAATTTCTTACTCTCAAATGAAAATCAAACTACCCACTCGTTATGGCCAAATTTCCAATACTGTATAAATTTCTGTGCCTTTCTGAGTTCGTTATCGCAACATCAGTTTAATAGTTCCCCCACCCTGCCATCATCCCAGCACTCACTTTCCAAAACATTGAAGTGCTTTTTCATGGCAGCAGGCTGGATTTTCGTGTTGAACACCTGTCAGCCACAAGACTCGTTTATATGTATTCTTGCTGCTGCCAGACGGTTTTGTTGAGCTAGCTGAGAGCCAACTGGTAGTGAAGGGATTAATAGTCTACCAGCGAGGTAAACTGGTCAGTAGGTTGGAAGAAGAGAATATATGATGAGACGTCTTAGTAGAGAAGGGGTTAATTCATCATGCTGAGAGAAGAGGCAGTGGTGTGGGTGAGGCAGTAAAAGTGCTGTATGTCTTTGAATCTAAGCCTTAATTTAACCTTTCCCTTTAAGCATGGGCAGTTGTTCGGCAATATTATTACATGTGAGCTGTTGCTGTGCCTAATTTGCCAACAGTGTCACTCTGCTCTAGCATAAGGGAGCAGTTTTTTCCCTTATAACAAGAACTTACATCAGCCGCGTGACTTGCGCTCACAACGAAATCGTCAAGTGAGAGGGATGAAGAAATGTGTGTGGTAAACAATATATGTGGTGGATGTGGGACTGGAAATGTGGTGGGCGGTGTGCACTGTGCAGGAAAGTATGTGCTGTGAAAATAGACGTTGTAGGATTAGTGTGGTTTGAGCACCCATTTTCAGGATGTCCCCCGAGGTACTCGCACTCTTCCCAAAGCCTGTTCCGGTTGGAGAAGTACTATTGTACTACAGTGTTGAATTTGTGTTCCTAAGTAAAAAAGAAAAATCATATCTCCGCCAGTGCCACAATAATTTATTATTTATTGGCCAACCCCCATCCAGTGTTATCGACAGAGGCAACTAATTTTATGGTCATAGATTATCATCGTTATACATTCTCACAGAGAAGACATGCCTTCGCTAACCACAATAAAATTTAAGACTTATTCCTGAATTCGGATCCAGATCCACCTGTACCTATAACCTAATATACTCATATCCACCACACTTCACTGAAATCTGATTTCAACTTTCTCTAGATATCTTGTCCACAGACAGACAACATCGTTGGCTGAGGTAAAAATAGATAAATAAATAAAAAGCATGGCCCGGCCTACCAGCATTGACGGGGAATCTCGTGAACCGTCCTCACCGCAGGGGCGGCGCATGGGTGCCCCAACTCGCCTAAAACCCGGTCCAGGTGGAGGCATAACACTTTGCAAAATTTCACTGTGCTAAGCCTTCCTGGCTCTCGATACTTTCTGTAAGAATCTTCCTCCTCTTCCCGATGCATCCTGGAGGAATATCGTACGGTACCTTACCCAGTCGTTGTAGCTGGAAAAATGTACCGTTATAGAAGCTCTGTCGGTTAGGCTGTAGTACCTTTCATTCTAACAGCCACAGAATGAAAGCGCTGGAGCTGGTAATTAAAACTTAAATTGACGCTAGTGATGTTAGGATGGGGCGAAATGAGCTGGTGCTATGAGGAGGAGAACGATGTATTGATTGTGGTGGTGTGGTGTGTGGTGGTGATGGTGGTACCAGTAATGTGGTAGCAGTGGTTTGGTGGTATGGTATCATATGTTCATGGTTTAATGTGTAGTGCAATATATCTTGTTCGCAGTAGTGGTGGCTGTATTGGTAGTATGGTAGGGAGGTCTAGTAGTGAGTGTTGTGTTGGTATATGATTGTGTTAGAAGGAAGCGTAATCAGCTGGTGCAGAACTGGATGGTTGTGTAATGGTTTGATGGTGACTGCTTTCGTGGAGTGGTGTGTTGTTGTGATGGAAACAGATGTAAAGGGAGAGGACGAGCAGGGAGAGAGGGGAAGGTAAGTACGGGGGGAGGGACCAAGAAAAAAGCTAAGGACAATTCGATACTGCAAGTAGAAAAAAAGAGGCTGAAGAGTGGTGGGAGGACCTGAGAGGAGGAATGGCTTGAGGGCAGGAAGGACTTGAGAGAAAGAAAGTCTGAGGGTGGGAGGGTCTGAGAAGAAAAAGAGCTTAAAATTAGGAAAGGCATGAGAGAAGGACAAGAAGTGATAGGAGGACCTGAGGAAGGAGAAAGGTCGGGGAGAAGCAAGGGTCTGAGGAAAGGAAGGAGGAGGAGGTGTCTGAGAAAAGGAATGAGGAGGAGGTGGGGTCTGAGAGAAGGAAGGAGGAGGAGGGGCTTTGAGAGAAGGGAAGGGAGGAGGAGGGGCTTGAGAGAAGGAAGGAGGAGCAAGGACCAGGGAGAAGGGAAGCAGGTAGTGGTGCAAACAGATTTATTTTTTCTAGTAAGTGCAAGCAACATTTGTTATGTATAATGCCTGTCGTCCAGAATGTTTTTTATTGAGAAAAGGAAATAGAAAATAATAGCACTTTGAATCCTAAAGTTATGAAAATGGCACTGAAGGATTACACACACACACAATCTCTCTCTCTCTCTCTCTCTCTCCAGCCACCTGGATAGTAATATATCTCGGTCATGTTGGTGGTGTCGCATGTTTTTTTCTTCCAAAATGCAGAGCATCGTTTCCGCTGAGCTTGAATAACAAATCCCAAAATTCCTCGTATGGTTTTCCGTCTCGGTTTTGTATTGCATATCGATTATTAGTGCTGGATGGAGTCAGAATTAGATTTGCAGAAATAAGTTTAGGATGGCCATATGAACTCCCTTTTTTGGTGGAATAATTGAAACGTAAATTATATCCTAAAGTGATATACGTATATTGATGTCACAGTGTCACGTATCCGTTCTGCCATGGAGAGAGAGAGAGAGAGAGAGAGAGAGAGAGAGAGAGAGAGAGAGAGAGAGAGAGAGAGAGAGAGAGAGAGAGAGAGAGAGAACTATTGGCGGTCGAGGGAGTGCCAGGAAATGGATAGGGTAGTTAAGTGCACTTTTCAATATTACTTATGTAAATAATATTTAAGTGTAGTACGTCGATTGGCGGCCAGAGTGTTGATAACTTTTCACTTTTTCCATTCTTTTTTTTTTTATTATTATTATTAGGAAAAGTAACGTGTGGCATACATTTTGAGTGTCGTAGGGAATTCTTGTGTCATAAGCTCGGGGACAGTTTGTGTTTTCCAGCGTGAAGTTTTTTCCCTGGGATAGCAAGCAAGGTTAACGGATCAGCTTGAGCTGTGGGCTGCTGGTGGCTGTGTTGTGTTGTGTGTTTAGGTTTATCCCTGTGGCACTAACAATAAAGCCAGGCTCCGGCAGTGTCCCAGTTCTGTTGTTTAATCCTTCCCCAGTGACCCAGGGTCCCTCGGTAGCAGTCACACTAATATGCCCTTCCTCCCACACCACCATTCTTGTCTGCCCTCCCTCCTGCACCACCAATCTTGTCTGCCCTCCCTCCCACACCACCACTCTTGTCTGGCCTCCCTCCCACACCACTACTCTTGTCTGCCCTCCCTTCCACACCACTACCGTTGTCTGCCCTCCCTCCCACACCACTACTCTTGTCTGCCCTCCCTCCCACACCACCACTCTTGTCTGCCTTCCTTCCCAGACGACCACTCTTGTCTGCCCTCCTTCCCACACCACCACCATTGTCTGCCCTCCCTCCCCCCCCACCACTCCTGACTGCCCTCCCCCCCACACCACCCCTCCGCTCTGCCCTCCCTCCCACACCACCACTCTTGTCGGCCCTTCCTCCCACACCACCACTCTTGTCTGCCCTCCCTCCCACCCCACCACTCTTGTCTGCCCCCTCCCTCCCACACCACCACTTCTTGTCTGTCTTCCTCCCACACCATAGCTCTTGTCTGCCCTCCCCCCACACCACCACTCTTGTCTGTCCTCCCTCCCACACCACCACTGTTGTCTGCCCTCCCTCCCACACCACCACTCTTGTCTGCCCTCCCTCCCACACCACCACTCTTGTCTGCCCTCCCTCCCACACCACCACTCTTGTCTGCCCTCCCTCCCACACCACCACTCTTGTCTGCCCCCCCTCCCACACCACCACTTTTGTCTGCCCACCCACCCACACCAGCACTCTTGTCTGCCCTCCCTCCCACACCACCACTCTTGTCTGCCCTCCCTCCCACCCCACTACTCTTGTCTGCCCTCCCACCCCACCACTCCTGTCTTCCCTCCCTCCCACACCACCACTTTTGTCTGCCCTCCCTCCCACACCACCACTCTTGTCTGCCCTCCCTCCCACACCACCACTCTTGTCTGCCCTCCCACCCACACCACCACTCTTGTCTGCCAACCCACCCACACCACCACTCTTTTCTGCCCTCCCTCCCACACCACCACTCTTGTCTGCCCTCCCTCCCACTACCCCACTACTCTCTGCCCTCCCTCCCACACCTCAACTCTTGTCTGCCCTCCCTCCCACACCACCACTCTTGTCTACCCTCCCCTCCCACACCACCATTCTTGTCTGCCCTCCCTCCCACACCACCACTATTTTCTACCCTCCCTCCCACACCACCACTCTTGTCTGCCCTCCCTCCCACACCACCACTCTTGTCTGCCCTCCCTCCCACACCACCACTCTTGTCTGCCCTCCCTCCCACACCACCACTCTTGTCTGTCCCCCCTCCCACACCACCACTCTTGTTCACCCTCCCACCCACACCTCAACTCTTGTCTCCCCTCACTCCCACCCCTCAATTCTTGTCTGCCCTCCCTCCCACACCACCACTCTTGTCTGCCCTCCCTCCCACACCACCACTCTTGTCTGCCCTCCCTCCCACACCACCATTCTTGTCTGCCCCTCCTCCCACACAAGTACTTCTAGTTTGCTCTTTTTTTTTTTTTTTTTTTTTTTACACTGTGGCCACTCTCTCGCCGCTCAGCTACACGCTCTCGTATTCGTCAGGACCTGGATTTTTTTTTTTTTTTTTTTACAGGGCAGACATTTGAAAATAAAACTTTTCCGTTTTTACTGAACTTTTTGCTGGGGAAGAAAAAACTCAAGGAGAAACACTTTTTTCCTTCTGTTTGGAAGTTAGCACGATCGTCTTTCATGTTATTGCCGGAAGAGCAAATATATGAAGTCAGATGAGTTTCCCTTCTCTCACTTCCCACTCCCCACACACACGCACGGACGCACGCAAACACATACTAACACAGACAGAAATACGAGTGTTAGGATAGGTAATTAAGAGGGCGGGAGTGGTGGTGTAGTGATGAGAGTGAGGCAGGAGTGATGGTGTGGTGATGTGGTGGTGATTGAGACAGGAGTGGTGGTATGGTGTTGATTGACGCAGTGGTGGTGGTGTGGTGGTGAGAGTTAGGCAGTAGTGATGGTGTGGTGGATGTGGATGGTTATTGAGACAGGAGTGGTGGTGTGGTTGTGTGTTTGTAAGAGTTAGGCAGGAGTGATGGTGTGTGGTGGTGTAGTGGTAATTGAGACAGGAGTGGTGGTGTGGTGTTGATTGAGGCAGGAGTGACGGTGTGGTGTTGATTGAGGTAGGAGTCGTGGTGTGGTGATGAGACTGATTTAGGAATGGTTGTGTAGGTGGTGAGAGTGAGGCAGGGATTGTGGTGTAATGGTGAGAGGGAGGCAAGAGTGGTGTTGTGGTAAGTGAAACGGAAGTGGTGATGCAGTGATGATAGTGAGGCAGCAGTGGTGGTGTGGGTGGTGGGAGTCTGAGAGGAGGGGCGAATCACTAGATATAATTCTAATATTTCTCTAATGATAAACTTAAAATTACGAGAGTTAAGCTAAATAATAGTTTGACTGTAGCAAATGGGGGCTGACTTACATGTCCTATTACAGAACTCTTGCTGTTATATATTCTTTCTTTTTTTTTTTTTTTTTTTTTTTTTGTGTGTGTGTATGTAAAAGGGTTCTTCTTGATCCGAATGAAATCTGACAACATAAACATAACATAGGGCATGGTGCTGTAGTCACGCTTGAAGAAGTTAAACAGCTACTGCTGATACAGCGTTAGTAGCAACATACCGTCAGTAACATCTACATAATGTCCTTACAACATGAACTGGTTATCAGGATTCTTGCATATTTATCCTATTAATGTGTGAGCTTTTATCAGTGTGTTGGTTGGAATAGTTTCTAATAATTCCTAAGTCACAGGATTTTCTTCTGCATAACCCAACTTTCCTCATTCCACAGGTGAGTTACATGGAGTCAGGCTAGGGTAAAGTTACAGGTTCTTATTTTCACTGACACTTTTCATTGAGTTATAGTTTTTGTGATGCATTTTGAAAACGTCTCGTACCAGGTTTTGGTCACTGGAAAGATAAAATATTTATTGCCAGTTTTACTGGTCTTTAACCCGTCAGGTCCTGGAGGTTTTCCGCAGACCTCCGACATCCCCCAATCCCGGCATATTTTCGATTTTTTTTTTTTTTTTTTTTTTTTTTTTTTTGGATAAAACGTCCGCATTTGGTGAGAAACATCGAAAATTCGTAGAGAAATAGCTCACCTGAGGTTTAAAATACTCGATCCAGGTAGGAGTACCCTCCTTATCCTGACTGGGCTTTCTAACAGGCTGGCACCAAAGAAAACGAGTTCTATGGGAGAGTAACTATTTCACACAACTCATAAACGGTATTTATTTATTTACTTGGTACGAATTTATATGGGTATGAGAGTATATTTGGTTTTCAATCAGCACATAGGCATTATAAGCATTGTTTCCACTAACTAATCACCATACCTGACCTTTCTTTGCCACATTACCTGATCATTATTTTTGACTGTTTCATCTTCTAATGCTATGTAAACTCTGTCCTCCACATTGTCATCGATGGGGAATCACTCTGGCCCTGGAAAATCTTTACTGGCCAGGTCACTGGTAACAGGTGAATTGCCAAGACAATGGCGTGAGGAGGGGAGGGGGGGAGGTTATGCAATGTAAGGCATTGTCCCTGCTTGGCATCTTGTAGAGGAATAGAGGAAGGTGTCCAGTGTATACGTACGAAAAATCACGCGCGAAAAATTGAAAATTGTGCAAATTAGGGACCTTGGTAATTGCACGACGTACCAGTACGGGGCCGGGCCAGGACTGGCAAATGCAAAATGTTGCAACGTACCCATATCAGGCCAACGGGACGGGGCGGGTTGAACCTGTCAAGTCACGATGCTTTTCCGCACCTCCGACATCCCTCAGTCCCTACAGGTATTTAAAAAAAAAAATTTTGGCTATAACCTCCGCTTTTTGGTGAGAAACATCGATAATTCATAGAGAAATCACTCACCTGGAGGTTTGGGGCCACTCAATCCAGGTAGGAGTTCCTCCTCACCTGACTGGTTTTTCAAACATGCGGCCACCAAAGAAAACGAGTTCTATGGGAGGGTAACTATTTTATCCACTGATAAACGGTTTTTATTTTTTTACTTGGTATGTATTTTTATGTAGTGCAAGAGTATATTGATTTTCAAACAGTAATATAGACATTATAAGCATTGTTTCACTCACTGGACTCATCACCATTCATGACCTTTTTTTCTCCCACATTACCTGATCATCATTTCTGACTCTTTCTCTTCCTCTAATGCTATGTAAACCTTGTCCTCCACATTGTCATCGATTGGGGGAATCACTCTGGCCCTGAATGTCTTTATTGGCCAGGTCACTGCACAGGTGAATTGCTTCGAGACAATGGCGTGAGGGGGTGAGGTGGAGATTATGCGGTGTAAGGCATTGTCCCTTGCTTGGCATCTTGTAGAGGAATAGAGGAAGGTGTCCAGTGTATACATACAAAAAATCACGCGCGAAAATTCTAAAATTGTGAAAATTAGGGACCTTAGTAATTGCACGACGTAATTGAATGTCGCCTGGACTGGCAAATGCAAATCGTTGCAACATACCCATACGTCGACGGGACGGGGCATGGTTAAAGGAGACGTGGGTGGCGCGGGGAAGGATTAGTAGGGACATCAAATCTTCACCAGAAGTTACACCACAGGAGTCCGGAGTCATAAAACGGTTTTCTAGCAGTATCTGGTCGATGGGTTAACCGAAAGTAGAAATACAGGAAGTCAAATAATTAGAGAAACACGGTGAAAACTAACCTTCCTGCCTCGAAGTTCTAGGGTTCTTTTTACAGAGTGACATCGAGAATCATCCAGCACTGAGGTATACTAGTGCGTATTAGACTACTGAAAAATTCATGTTTGTTTACTGGCCAGCACCATCATCATTACCTTTGCGGCATTACCCAGAATAAGAGTATAGTTGTAAAGCAACCAGGATGACAATGGGAAAACAGCTAAGACAATAAACTCTAGGAAGTGGTGATAAAAACTCATATATTACCATCATAATGACCCATTCTTCTTAACTTCGTTCACTGCAGTCTTGGGGTTTAAAAGACCATCTGTGTGCTTACATCCGTTCACCTCACCACGGCGGGCCCGAAGCACCCGTCTAGCAGCAGAACATCTATCCATTTTCTGTCTAGCTCTCAAATGCGAGAGTTACCGTGCGCCTCCTAGTCCTTCATGTATGCATCAGGTCAGGCTCTGGAACTATCATCCTTTGTCTGTATTTTCTATTGCCTGTGACCTCCAGTCTTTTGAAACGCAGTGTGTCCTGGCATCTTGAACAGATGCTGAATCTGGCTCTTTGTTGTATTGTTTTTATTTTTTCTTGGAGGAAACAGTCTTCAAGGCTTCTACTTTGGTTCGTTCTTCTCCTTACATAAAAAAAAAAAAAAAAAAAACGGAACAACTTTTCCTTGATCTGCACCATTCTGCATGGGTTCCCTTCTTTGTATTATTGCATGTTCAGCTCCCATTCTCAACACAGATACACCCTTTACTAGATACACTCTTTACTTGGCCAGACTTCTTTGCTCCCTCTCCTCTTGGTTTCCCCTTCCTCCTTTCCCCCTGTCTCTCTCTTGTTTTCTTCATCATCATATTACATTTTCCCCATCCTTCCCTCCCTAGTCAGTCCATTAACTTTCTCATTATCCACATAACTTTTACGGTCCCGTCCAGATAGCTTCAGGTGGCTTGTTGTGATTAATGTCTGGGTGAGGCTGGGATGTTGTGGTCTGGAAAAGAGAACCTGGTGGCCTCTGGCCTTCTCCCCACCCACACTGATCTTACACCTTTGTTCTTGCCTCATTGTCACCTTCCTTCTTCTCGCTAACTCCCTGCCCCGTCCCAACCCCCCTGGCCACATTTTCCACTTCATTATTTTCTCACAATGTTTTCCTTCCCTCTAA
Organism: Coenobita brevimanus; assembly: GCF_032717465.1. NCBI lineage: Eukaryota > Metazoa > Arthropoda > Malacostraca > Decapoda > Coenobitidae > Coenobita > Coenobita brevimanus. Next base: position 15,780 of record NW_027642578.1, on the reverse strand, counting down.
TTTTTTGTACTCCTGTCAAGGCCTTCACTCTCCATCATGTTTCAAAAAATGTCTCACCTTCCTTCTTCCAACCACAGCAATTTTCCTTTTCCCTCTAACCTTCTCTTACTTCTCTCTTGTCTCTCAAAGCCGCCCACCTTTCTCCAGTTCATATTACTCAAGGAAAAAGTCATGGTAATGGAAGGGTTAAGTGAAGGTGAGGGCGAGGGAGGTTTGTTTGTCCCCTGAGTCTCACTAATCCTGCGTTGGTCACCATTACTGTCAGTGATCCCTGCCTCACATTCACTCCATCACAGTTGCGTTCGTGTGTGTGTGCATTGGTGCTCGTGTGCATTCATGTTTTCTCTTGAGCTACTGTCAAGTTGTGCATTGAGTGAGATGTGAGTTACAAATCATGTGACTGGAGAGGATGAGGAAGGGCTGGAAGGTATATTGGTGATAAAGGGAAGCTGGGAGATTGGATGATGGGAAAAGGAGGTGAGGAGGGAATGAAGAGAGAGAGAGAGAGAGAGAGAGAGAGAGAGAGAGAGACGGACGGACGGTGTTCTCCTTTCACAACACAGGCCTGGCAGTCTGTCACACCAGTTGTTCTCTGTGTCACTATCACTTAAGTTGCACCAATCCATTTATAAGTTCTTGGTCTTACCATTACTTGTGGAATAACCTCTACCTTTACGTCACTTTTTTCCCTCGCATCTTAAAACATCAGCTGCCTTGCTATATCCACTGGTGTCCACGTGTTGCCAAAGGTCTTTGCTTCTTTATTCCTGAAGGTCTTGCTGGCAAAGAGATGGAGGGAGTGAAAATAGCCATCCCTTACCACCAGCGTGAAGTTAAAACCCTGGTGACCTGATTACTGGCCTGGGCCTCACGTCCTCCTGCCTTAGCTCTCACTGTCTTACTGAAATTGTTGTTCTTGTTTCTTTGTTGTTGTTGTTGTTGTTGTTGGTGGTGGTGGTGGTGGTAGTGTTCGTTGTGAACAGCAGCGTTTTTCTGATTGATAATTAGGTTGACCTGGAAATTATAAGCCAGTTTGATAGATCCTGTCGTCATAAGTTAAACCAGTGAGTTTTTGTGTTAAAAATATTGAGATAATTGTTGTGTTAGCCAGTCAGCCTCAATACTTATACCACAACATATCTCTACAGCGGTAGTTATATAGTCTACCTAGTAATGCTTGTGCATATCTGTGTAAACTGCCCCTTCCCACTTACTGCATTAGTATCCATGTCTTTTTCCGCTAATTGTCATAAGTCACGTAGCCTTTTCTTTTCTTTTCTTGTTTCTTTTTTTTTTTCTATTTTGCCTTCTTTCATTCCTTATTTCCGGACTCCTTGGTCGTGCTTTTAAGATTCCAGCAGCCACCTTCGTAGTTTTCTTGTAACCTACGATGTTTTAAATCACCAGAAGAAGGGACCCAGTAGAGGAAGAATTATGGAAAAAAAAAAAAAAAAAAAAGGGCAGGATGAAAAGGAGTAGGGCGAGGGCGAGAACGAGGCAGGATTAGGGGAAGAGGAAGCAGGATGAAAGGTAGAGGGAGGCAGCATGAGTGGGAGATGGAGGCAGAGTGAGCGGAAGGCAAGGTGAGAGGAGGAATGGAGGCATGATGAAGAAGAAAGGTAGGCAGGTGAGAGGAAAAACGAAACGGAGGAATGTTGAGAATAGCCTATATACTGGCACAGTGTAATTATTACGGCAGCGTGATTATTTAATACAATAGCTACTTGCATTTCTGTCGTCCTGTTATCCGGGGCTGAACTTTATTTTATTTATGAATCTGTGTTGATATTAGCCTCACTTACGTTTACTCTTTCTTAAGTTAAATCTAACCACTCCAGTAAAAAGCAATCTGTGCTGAGAAAACGTGTAGTGAAAGGAAGATTAATGAAAAAATTAATAATAATGATTTTTTTTTTCAAGTTTTCCCTTATAGTTACCGTAATATTTATGAGCAGGTGTTGTTTTGTCAAATATATATATTAAAATACATATTGTTATTACAGAATTGTAGGACCAAAAGATATTTACTGCTTCTGTTCCAAAAAGACTCGTATCTTCGCGTGGTGGCACCGATGTAATGGAATGGCACTACTGCCTAGTTATACAATTCTCCCTCAATTTATTTGCTATCCCCTTATAGGAAGCTGATGGAACGCACGGGCAGGGTAACTTAAGCCTGCAGTTGACCGGGTCCATATTTCAGCTGAACCTGGGGCCACAAATAACAAGAACAACGAGTTTACGGCCATATTAAAAAAATTGCTGCCAGTACTGAACCTAAGTAGAGGTACCGAGTGATGTGGGGTACTGTGGGTGAATGAATCATAATGTTTGGCACATAACTGTTGACCAATAAATTCAACTTTTTCGTTTCTCTTTGTTTCAGGTGAGGAGCCAGTGTGTGGTCGTGGAGTGAAGTAACCCCAGCAGACTCCATACCCCCAATATCCAGGTAAACTTGTGAACTGCCTAGAAGAGGACGTGACCGTGGTGAGAGTGAGGGTGAGGCGCCTCCACTGGACTGACCGGTTCATGTTGACACACTTGGATGTGGAGTATCATGATTATTATTGTGGTCAGTCCATGAGTGTATACGACCTGTGTGCTGCCTACAGGCTGATGAGGATTGGAAAACTTATGCTGATGTCCTCTTCCTGAGGTACATATTAACTGTTATGCATCACACGGGACATGAGCTAGGAAGTCATTTTCTAAGATCTGGCAGTCTACCTACCACACACAAACAGAAGACTGATCCTCAGGAGCTTTTGAATGTCGCTATTGGTATTGAAAAGGAGATAGTACGGTATATTATCCATAGCAGAAGAAACACGAGGTTGTATGAGAAAGAAGAAGAGGTGTGTATTTGTATAACTGAATAGGGAAGCGAGAGTGGAAGGAAAGTTAATGAAGTAGCAATGTTTGAGGGAAACCTCCTAGGAGGAAGAGAGAACGAGAGATGTAGTGAGATTAAGAAATTACTTAAAACCAAGCGGATTAAATCATGCAGCTGACTGAGTAGGGGATCTGACTTCTTATGGGGTTGGCCAAGAATGGAATGGGAGCTGAATGTGACATTAAGACGTCACAGAAGAACACGAGAAAAATTTAAGGCTGAGGAAGGAAGAGAGAGGTGATGAAGTGCAAGGGTGTGGTGGTGGAGGTGAGAGTGGCAATGAGGTAGAGAGGAGAGAAGGGGGAGGAGTGCAAAGGTGAGGTGGAGGGGTGAGAATGGGCAGTGAGGGAGAAATTGTGAGGGAGTGCACGGGTGGGGTGGAGGAGGTGATGAAGCAGAAGGTGGGATGGAGGAGGCAAGAGTGGCGGGTGAGGGAGATGGAGGGAGTCGTTATTATACAGAAAGTGCAAAGGTGGCTTGGAGTGAGGTGACAGTTGCAAGGGTGGGGGTGGAGGAGGTGAGAGTTGCAAGGGTGGGTTGGAGGGGGAGGTGACAGTTGCAAGGGTGGGGTGGAGGAGGTGAGAGTTTCAAAGGTGGAGTGGGAGGAGATGAGTGTGACAGTAAAGGGGAGAGGAAAGATTGTGGAGAGGGTGGATGTGGTAATAGGCAGAAGGAGGGTGAAGATGATATGGTGAGAGTAGCAGGTGGTGTAGGGTGTAATCAGGAAGTAAAATGAAAGAGGCAAAATCTGTAGAGAGTGGCTTGCTAGTCCCATGGACCCAGGTTCGAATCCCCACCGAGGCAGGGAACAGCGCAAGACTTTGAATTTCATAAACTAGACTCTACTGGTCTACCTGAAGACCTGCCGACATGTCTTAAAAATACCCCCACTAATACCACTACACCAGTATTGTAAGAGACAGCCTTAGCACGTATTCAACATGGATGCAGGGTGCAAAGTGCGTCGCAGTGGTGACATGTGGAGATGTTTGGCATGTAGGAGGACTACTTGGCCTTGGGAGCAGGCCTTGCAGCCTATGCCCGGAGTCGGACATATAAAAGAAAAAAAGTGTTAACCTGGTAGGAATCAGGTCCCACGGATAAATAGTTCAGTTTCTCAACATTTTCACATCGGTAATTACTTTAATAGATGTTTGCATCGATAAATAAGTAGTCTTTGTGAAAATTTTTAGTTACTGTTTGGCTGAGAGACATACTTATTGGACGTGTCAGGTCTGGTCTTCGTCTGTCTGTCTGTCTGTCTGTCTCTCTCTCTCTCTCTCTCTCTCTCTCTCTATTTATAGCCTGACGCCCTAATCCTGCAAAGGGTGGCCGCAGACAAAACGCTCTCCAAGTCGCTCTGTCACCCACCCATTTGACTGCCAAACTTCAACTCCCCCTCCCAAATACCTCTTAACTCCATCCCTCCACCTCATCCCTCGGTCTCCCCTCCCTCCCCCTCCCTCCATTCCCACCCGTATACACCTTCTCAATCAGTCTTTCATTCTCCATTCTCTCCACATATCCAAACCACCTCATTATATTTCTCCCACTCTTCTCAATCACATCCACATCCACCCCACAACTTTCACTTTTCCATTCATCAACCTGTCCCTCCATGTTACTCAAACATGCTCCTTTCAGGGTAATCTCATTTCCATTGCTCTCACTTCTTGACTTGTTCCCCTCTAGCAAGGTCCACTCCTCGCTTCCGTACGTCAGGGTAGGGACTACAATACGTTATCATTCAGTGACTTCTTAACTTCCATACTCACCTCCCTGTTTCTCATGACCGCTTTCAGTAGATCCAACAACCTTCCTTCCCTGCTGTACCCTTTCAAATGAAGTCATCCCTAAAACTTCCATCCTTACTCATCACACTACCCTAGTACTTGGATGCACTCACATTCTCCATATCCTCACCATCCAACCTCACTGTGCATCCTGTGACTTCATTCCTCTCAAAACACCATAACGTTACTCTTGTTTACATTTACTTTCAGATTCTTCTTCTTACACACTGTACCAAATTCACTCGCCAAACGTTGCAACTCCCATTCATCTTCACTCAACAATACTGTACCATCAGCAAACAGCAACACTGGAATCTTCCACACCTCACCCTCATTCATTAGAGTCACCCCCACATCCACTGTCCTACCGTACACCTCCTTTACAATCTTATCCATGAATATATTAAACAGCCATGGAGACTTGCCACATCCCTGTTTCAGTCCCACATTTAGATCAAAGAACCCACTCAGCTCACCATCCACTTGCACAGTAGCCCTAGCCCCCCTCGTACATACTCTTCACAGCACTCAACAATTTCCCATCCCCTCCATGTATTCTTAATACCTTCCACATACCTTGCCAATATACTCTGTCATATGCTTTCTCCAAGTGCATGAAGGCAGCATACACTTTCTTTCCCTTCTCTAGATACTCTTCTTCTCCTCTAAACATCTGAGAACAAATATATGATGTACACACCCTTTCCCCCTTCCTAAATCCCTCTTGTTCTTCTCTGACTTTCTCCTCCGTTATATGCCTAACCCTATCAATAAGTATGCTACCATATATTTTTGCAACCACTCTTGTGAAGGAAAATAATTCCTTACGGCTACCACATACTTCTCTCTCCCTTTTCCTTTGTATAAAGGAACAATTATACCTGATTTGAAGTCCTCTGGAACCCTTCCCTCTCTTCCAAGCCAATCTCCACAATTTCCATTTCCACTTCACAACAATCTCATCCCCATACTTCAGCATTTCACCACACACTCCATCATTTCCTGAAGCCTTTCCCATCTTGAGCTTCTTCATTGCTTCAACTACTTCCACTCTACTGATCTCTTCCTCTCTCCTTTCATCTCCTTCTCCTAGCCATTCCCCAACCACTTATATTCCCACTGCTCTCACTCTCTACACCCAACAAATTCTCAAAGTGCTCCTTCCATCGCCTCATTTTCTCTCTCTTCTCCACCAACAGTCTATTATACTCGTCTTTCACTTCCCTACCATTTCCCCTTTCACACTGTCTTACTTTCTTCACCTCCTTCCGAAACAATTCCTTACTCTCCATCTATTTCACACCTAGATTCCTCCCAAACTCTTTATCCACTTTCTTCTTACTGTCCTTCACCAATCTCTTCACTTCCCTTCTCCTGCTCACATATACCTCTCTTCTCTCTCCTCATCTTCTCTCGTAACTATACTCGCTAGCCAGTCACTATATGCCTTCTTCTATTATTCCATAGCTCATTTCACCTCATCATTCCACCATGTTGTCCCCTTGCACACCATTGCATCTCCTCCTCACTTCAGAAATCACCTCGCACGCTGCACTTGTCTTTTCCGCGAATATCATGTATACTTCTTTCACCCTTTCCATTTTTTCTAACTCATACCTTCCCAATCTTTCTTCCACTATGCTCTTAGACTCTGCCATTTCCTCACTCTCTGGCAACTTCTCCACTCTTTTCACAGGAGCTAAGCTTTCTCCTGTCTTCCCCTTCGTCTCTTCACCCATTTTCTTTGTAGCCTTTACCTTGGCCATCACTAAATGATTGGTCCGAGAGATTCCATTCCCTCACTCTCTCCACACTCTTGCAACCAACACTTGTCTTCTCATTCGCTCATCCACACACACGTACTGTATCGTTGCCTTTCGTTCAACAAGTTCACCATCCATCCTCCTCATGATTCTCCATGTATACCTGTGGATCATCTTATGCCGAAAGTAGGTGTTAGCTATTGCTAACCCCTTATCAGCACAGATGTCCACCAAAGCACTACCATTCCCATCTACTTCCGCGCCACACCCCACTGACTAACCACTCCATCCACTCGTACATTCCCAACTTTGCCATTCATGTCTCCAATCAAAAACACTCTCTCGCTCCTCTCAGATATGTCCATACATGCTTCTACATTTGCCTAAACTTCGTCTTTCACTCTTGCCATTCAGTCCTCTGTCGGTACATACGCACATGGCTGCCAATTGCTCCAAGCTTGTATACCTACTTTCATCCTCACCCATTCAATCCTTGCACCAACTGTTTCATATTCTCTCTTATATTCTCCTTCCACTTCTTGCTTATCATCAGACATACTCCCTCTCTTGCCCTCTACATTCTCATTAGCTTCCGCACATATTCCTAAACTATACTCCTGTTCTCTCTCCCTTTCACTCTTTCCATTTAGTTTTAGTCAATCCACATACATCCACTCCTGCATTCTCGGGCACCTGAACAATCTCTCTTTCTCTCTTACTTCATCATTCAATCCTCTCACAGTCCACGTTCCCATCCTTATGATGTCCTTTGTCCGTTCCCTTCCTTCGTCGTGAACGTATGGTCCGTCCTGGTCCGAGGCGGTTTGTTCGCTTGTTTAGTTAGTTCTTTTTACGGGGTGGGAGCACTAAACCTCTCACCAACTCTTTTGGTCGCCTCATACGACAAGCAGGGGTACTGGGGGAGTATTCTTGAAATCCCCCTACCCACAGGGGTTAGGTGCAAAAATTTTTTTTTATTTCTCCCTCACACACAACCTGGATATACCCCACTTCCCAGTGTCCCGTGTCTTTCTTCCCACATCCAACCATGTTCTATGTCCATTCTTGTAGTCAGAGAGAGAGAGAGAGAGAGAGAGAGAGAGAGAGAGAGATCCCAAAACGATTAAACTGTTTTCATCTCAGGCTTCTGGGTTCTGCTCATTAAATCTGCTTTCTCTTCCCTCTGTACACCTGCACCCTTCCACTGCTTGTGCCTCCACCCTCACCTCTCCAGTTGGTCAGCCTTTCAAATAGCAGAATGGCAGATCACACATTCATAGAATCAAAGTTTGAAAATCACGCATCCCTGAAATTATGGGTGATTGCTGTGTACTCATTGTGACCTGTTACTGGACCTTAGTTTGATTTGATATGTCTCTGCGTTTACGGAGTCGGACATATGGATATCACTGAGATGGGTATGTAAATTAAGTAAATAAATGCCGAGAGCCTATAACATGAACATGTGGGAGTGAAGTCGCTGAAATCATAAGTTTTCGTACGCGACATAATCATCATCAGCCTGAGTCAGTCCACTGCAAGTCAAAGGCCTCTCTAATCTTTGTCCATACTGACCGGTTGGCTGTTAGCCTGTTCCCTCCAATCCCTGACAATCTCCGAATCTAATCTCACCCATCTCCTTTTTGTCTGCCTCTTCCTCTCACTTCATTTCTGGGCTGCAACTCAGTTAGCCTTGGTGTCTCCAGGCCATCTGTTCTATGAAGGACATGACCTGCTCACATCCATTTGTGTTTTTTTGACTGTGGTGATTATATCATGTACTTTCGTCAGCTCTGTTGTGTATGAAGCTCTCATTTTATCTCTCCATGTGACCTCTAACCTAGTCCATTTCATTCCCTTCTGAGCACTGCAAAGTTTTACTTTCCAATGATTTTGTAAAACTCCATGTTTTCTGACCCATAAGGTAGAAAAGGGATGGATGCGCTAATTATATAGCCTTCTCTTTTGGCAATAGTGGTCAATATTATCTTTGATGCAGTTACTTTTAGGTTCACTAAAATCCCCGCATCCCATTGCTGTTCTTCGCATGGATTCATTGTCATGGACTCATTCCGTCTGAACTTTCTGCCCTAGGTATATGTATTCCTTTAACACATTCTATGTCCTCATCCCCTGTTTTTACTGAACGGGCACAAAAGTCTCTGTTAAATGTAACCCTCGTCTTCATATTAATTTTCAAGCCATCCTTCAGACTCCCACCATTGAGGTCACTTATTATTTCTTGTAGTTCCTCCTCAGAGTCACTGAAGAGGACAATGTCTCCTGCAAAGCTAAGGTTTTTCAAGCGCTCTCCATTTATGTTGCATCCTTTATCATCCCAATCTAAATTTCTGAAAATGTCCTGTAGGAAATTATATCGCAAAATGATCGGTGCACAGGGCGTCCGATACCTGCTGAAAACATTCGAACAATTGCTGGACATTACCAACGTCTCATTGTATAAGAACAGTGTCTGTCTATATAAACAACATAACATTTGCTACATGTTTGCAAGAGGACATTGCTAGTTGACGATTACATATGACACCTCTCGACATCAGGCTTTGGTAGGTCTGACACCAATATATCAGTGACCTTCTGCTCTGTGGTACCAAATGTTTCATGCATATTGTGCACTGATACTTTTGTGACCCATAGTAGCAGTGAATAATTTGGGTGAAATTTTGTCTCCTTGGTAAACACATTACTGGTAATTTCTGACTGTCCTTAGGGAGTTTTAAGATGGCCGTGCTATCTTTGTAAATATCTTCTAATTCCTTAACCTTAGTTTCCTTCTACACCTTGTCCTCGAACTGCTCTTATCACTGCAGCTGTTTCCAACTCATTCAAATCCTTTTTCATAATCAACAGATGCCATGCAATAAAGGTTTCCTATATTCTGAAGTTTTCTCGACCGCCTGGTGAATAACTTGAATATGGTCTGGTTGTCTAGCAACCACTTCCAAATCTTGCTCTGTTCTCTTGACCGCTTTGCATCGAAGGTAGGATTAATTCAATTTGTTAAGACGCTTGTGAAAAGCATGTACACAAAACAGTAGAAGACTAATTGGACGGTTGCTCCCAGGGTCTTTGATGTCACTTCCTGGCTGTGAAGAAGAGTATATAATAGTCGTATTTTTCTCCAAGATTTGAGTGCAGCTTTGACTTCTCTAAAACATTTCTGCAAACAGCTTTTCTAGTTCATTTAATTCACAGTCACTTGCATCTTTAAAAAGATCACAGTGATACCGTCAACACAGGCCACTTATCTCCTCTTCATTGTTCTCAAGCATTCTTTACTACATCGAATGTAATGCTCCACCATGCAGCAATACACCTCTCCAGCAATTCGCCAGAACCCTCCACCACACACCCCTCCACCACAGTGCTGTAAGAAGCTGCTTATGTTGCCACCCTACATTAAGTATGGCCACATATTCCCACCTACATCAATAATTCCATCTACTTCTTCTGCTATTATTTTTTCTCTTGTTCCTCTTCTCATGCTCCATCTTTTGCCTCAATTCCTCGATCCTGTCACTGTCACTGAACATCATGAACAGCTTTTTCATTTCATTTTACTGGTGCCATTTTTTTTTTTTTTTTTTATCCTGCTTCATTTCTATGGCGTATGACATTTCATTTTTTTCTCGTTCTCACTCAAGCCATTTTATTCAGAGCTGCCGGAGATTTTTCGAGCTGGAGGGGTTGGATACTTTTTAATTAATCCCTTCACTAATATTGTTAGAATAGAAGATCCCAGAGTTGTTGGGTGAGGCACTGTTCCTGGAGGGTCCTAAGCGTACTACCCTCCGCCTATCGGCTCATTGTCGCAAAAGCTCATTGGTCCCAACCCGGGGTTCCGTACTTTATTACAAGGTTTGAAAATTCCCAGTTCTTTCTGAATAATGTGGACAATGGGCTCTATTGGCTTAAAGAAACTGATCGGACTTGCCAGCCATTAACTCATTGGATCCCCCAGAGCTGCTGGGCGAGGCACTGCTCCGGGGAGGGTCCTAAGCTGCATCGCCCTCCGCCCAATGGCTCATATTCGGGTAGCTCATAGATCCCTGCTTTATTATGGTTTGAAAATTCCCAGTTCTGTCCAGTACTAAGGACACTGGGCTCCAATGGGTTAAGTACTAGGGTAGTGTGATGATCAAGGATGGAAGTTTAGAGAGTGAAGTGCTAGAAAGGATACATAAGTGTGAAGAAAGGATGCGGGTTCCTTGAAAGCAGTGATAAGAGACAGGGAAGTGAGCATGGAAGTGATAAAGTTACATGACAGTATTGGGGTGATACCAACTTTAACGTATGGAAGTGAAGCTTGGACCTTTCTGGAGGGACAGAGGTCAAGAGTGAGAGCAGTGGAAATGAATTATTTGAGAGGAGCATGTGAAGTCACATGGAGAGACAGGTTGACAAATGAGGAAGTGAAGGAGCGTTGTGTAGTGGATGTGGATGTGATAGGAACGTGAGGAGAAACACACATCGAGGTGGTTTGGCCATGTGGGGAGGATGGAGAGCAGAGACTGACGAGGAGAGTGTATATGAGCAGGTGGAGGGGGGCGAGGGAGGGGAAGGCCAAGGATGAGATGGAGAGATGGAGTGTGGAGAGGTATATGAGAGAGGGAGGTGTATGAGCTGAGCAGGGCAGTGAAAAGGCGGGGGACAGGGCGACATGGAGGCTATTTGTTTCTGGCTACTCCTTACGAGACTAAGGTATCTGGCAATAGATAGATAGATAGAATGTTGCCATCTGTCTGATTTTACCAACAAGACTCCAGACACTACTATAGGTAAGGCAGAATTACGGTAGTACTCCTCAACAGGCCGGTGGTAGCTAGTCTGGCACGCATGCACATCGGGCTAATTAATGAAAAGCACCCAGGCACTTAATATCAAGAAGATCTATCTACTAACCTGCATCCTCAGTCTCTCTTTCAGTTTTCTTACTTTTTCTCCTTCCACTCCCTTCACCGTCTCTTCGTCTCTAAGGTTCCAGACTAACCCTTCTGCCCGGGGGGATTAAGTTACTCCCCCTTCAGCATTTATTTTTCTGTCGGCCAGACCACCTAGTGAAAATATTTCTCCTGAAGTAAATTTACAACCTCGCCAGATTCAGCTTGAGGAGATTCTGCAGGGACGGGAACGAATGGAAGCAAGAGTTAATGGAGTGAGTTGAGGTTAAGGCAAGAAAGAAGATGTGAAAGAAACTTGCCAAACAGGAAGCAACAGGAACTAAAAGGAGAGTATGGAGACTAAATAAGGCAATAACGCGATGAGTGTGCCACGATGAGGCAAAGAAATTCATTTTGTGGCCCCGGTGGTTGCAGGTCCTGGCTCTACTGTCACCCTCTCTCTACTTAGCTGCGCAGTGCGAGGGACAGTGTCTTGTGCGGTACTTGTTGAGTGATTGTCATGTGTTTTCTAAAACTTTTAACGAATAGAAGTGAATGATGGCGGTGAGAAACAGACTGACTTACTGTACTGTATGTGTTCCTGGCGAGAGGAGGAGGCAGGGTAATGATCTCACCCTCTCCCTCACTGTCCCACGCTCTCTTGCTGGGATCCCACCAACAGTTACTCTTCCGTAACTAATCCCTCCCATATCTGAAATCCTGTAGTAGCCCGTATCTGTTACATCCTTTCGGTAGTTTATAGTGTTTGCTTTCAGCTTCCAGATCCTTTTACATGTCAATAATTACACACCAAAGATGCCACCAGTAATGTCAGGATAAAGGATTCGTTGCCTTGGTAACTGCACAGATTTAGGTATGAAGACTGGAAGTAATGGCTAACTCTTTGCATTAGGAAGCTGGACAGAAAAAGAATGAGAGTTGGCTGCCAGATGGGTGCTAGGCGTGCAATTGTAGTGGTGGAGGGACGCAATCAGACAGTTCAGAGCAGCTGTGACCACTGAATTATGATAAAATACAACAGTGTAGCGAAGAGATAGTGGATGAAGGGAGCCAGTAATACGAGTGAGAGTTAATGAGACGAAAAGCCTTTAACTCCACCTTTGTTGAGAAGAGCTGTATTTGAGAAGCCTCCCCACACATGAAAGATATACTCTACACTTGGAAGGAATAAAACCTCAAAATATGAAGTCAGTAGCTGCGCAGGGAGCAAAGAAGGCACTCGAGTCGGCTTAGCACTCCAAATCTCTTAGAAGCAGATTATGCAAGGGAGGTAAATAATATGATCCTTCCTAGATAAGTCCTGAGATAATGAAACCCCAGGTAATGTTCAAAGATTCTGCAGGATTGAGTTGGGTATTGTTAAAAGTTAGAGAACATTCCTGTGGTAGGATTTTTTTCCTGTCAGAGGACGTATAGACTGAGTTTTTGATGCATTCAAGACAAGATTACTTTAACCCCAATCAGATACAGTATATGAGCCAAGTCAGACGTTGTGCTTATTACAGCTTCATCCCTTGTTTGTTGAAGTAACCGCTGAGATGGATGCTGCAGGAAGCAGATGGAAAGGTGAAGGGTTGAGTCATCAGCGTGAGAGTGAGTAGGACTAGATGTACAGCTTAGAAGGTCATTGATGAATGGAAGGAAGAGAGTTGGTGATAGGACGGGGCCCTGAGGAAGACCACTATTGATAATTCCAGGAGAAGAAATAAGCGGCCGCCTACAACAGTAGCTATAGAACGACCAGAGAGGAAACTCTAGAGATGAAGGCTCAGATAGAAAGACATAAACCGTAAGAAGGCAGTTTGGAACTTGGAGATTTGCGCCAGACTCAACAGAAAGCCTTAGAGATGTCACATGCAATGGCAAAGCTGTCGCCTTAGTCCCGGAAGGATGATGAGAGTACTAATGGAGCTGCCCTGGCGGAACCCATACTGACGATCGGAAAGAAGTTTATAATAGGAAATGTGCTTGTTTTTTTTTCAAATAGATAAAATAAAAAAATTATAAATACAGGATGTTAAAGAATTTGGGCGATGTAGTAGCTGGGATACAACACGTGTATATCAGTGGGAATGGACATCTGACGTCTTGTTATGGTGAAAGCACTTGTGTTTGTCAGTGGAAATGATCAACTGATGCAGTGGTTGGGTGACAACACCTGTGCATATCAGGAGGAATGAGTGAAGCTGATGTAGTGGCAGGCGCCTTCTGAATCTCACCCTGGCCGCGTCAGGCGTCTCCTCATCCTTCGATATTTTATAACTAATCACATCCTCCGGTAGCAACAGTAACCGACTCTCTCGAGATATCCGGAAGGACACGGGTCTCCCTTGCTCACTTTGATGCTTTGGGAAGCAGCTTATACCCTATAGGGGTTGTCACATTCTCCTGTATGTGGGGTGGGGGGGTGGGGGAGGTGTTGCTTTCCAACTTCTCGTACAAGTTTTTAGTTTCTTTTTTTTTTGGGGGATGCATTTGTCCCAGTTGATCTGGGACACGGGCAAACTATTAGTTTCCACTTTTAGATTGAAAGTTTTTATCACGTGACTGGAAAGGGTGTAATGGTGGCAGGAGGGAAAGGGAACGCTGGGCAGGAGAGAGGAGGGAAGGAAGGAGAGGAGATGAGAGGAACGATGGAGCGGTGCGGGGGGAGGGAAGGGTAGAGGTGCTTGGGCAGGAGGGGAAGGATGCCGGGGGGCAGGGAGGGGAGAGGTGCTGAGGTAAAGAAGGGAAGGATGGTTGGGGGCTTGGGTAAGGAAGGGGTAGGATGGTGGGGCTTCTGGGAGGAGTGGGGTGGAGAGAATGTTGCTTTTTGTATCGCCTTGCTTTTACATATCTTTTTCTTCTTGTACCTTATGTGTATCTAACCCTCCTTTTCCATTATTTTACTTTCGTCCCAACCTTTCCCTTCCTAACTCCCTATATGTCTCATTATTATACCTCATTCTACACGTAATATCCCTTACCTATCTCATATTACACGTTAAAGCCTCTTTTCCTCTCTTCCTCTAACCCTACACCTAAGACCTTTTTGCTGTCTTACCCTGCATATAAGACACCTTTCCTGTCTCACCCTACATACTGTGTAAGACCTTTTTTCCGTCCCAATCTTCTACACTTAAGACTTACATATATAGACATTTTACCTGCCTCTTCCTGCACATAAGACATTTTCCTGCCTCATCCCACATGTTCCAATCTTTACCATCCCCACCTTGCACGTCAATAAATTATCCTTCTTTAATTTGCTTTAGGCCACTCCTTAGCATGAAACAAACACCAATGGTAGTTAATAATAGAAAAAAATTGCTTGGCCTCACACCAGTATTGCGTGTGTCAATAACGAGAGAGAGAGAGAGAGAGAGAGAGCCTGGAACATTTTTCACTCGTGTGTAACATAACTCTTGATATTAATGATTCAGTTCATTACTTGTAATGAAGATATTCACTTCAGCCATTATATTGACAGTCATGATGGCATTATGTTTTTTTTTCTTTCCTGGAATAATGAAAATGTGTTCCATGTCTTTAATCCGCACCCACGCTTACATCCACACCCACTCTTACATCCCCGAACACTCTTACATCCACCCCCACTCGTAGATCCACACCCACTCTTATATCCACACTATACCCAAAACCACACCTCCATTCCCTCTGCACCCACTCTTACATCCACACTACACCCGATACCACACCTCCATTCCCTCTGCATCCACTCTTACATCCACACCCACTCTTACATCCACACCCACTCTTACATCCACACTACACCCGATACCACACCTCCATTCCCTCTGCATCCAGTCTCCTTTCTATGCTCATACATTTTATCCCCTTCCCCTTTCCGTTCACTCCCTCTCCCTACTCTTCTCTTCTCTTCTCCCCTCTCTCCTGCTTTCCCACATTCATTACTTCCCCTGCCCCACCATTTTCCTTCCTTCCATGCTTCGTCACTCCCTCTTCCTCTCCTGTCTTCAATCCCCTGCTTCTCGCCCTCCATCACCGCCCCACCAAGCCTCCTTCCCAACCACTTATGCTCCTCCCAAACTTCCACTCTCCGTCATTCTTCTTCTGCATAATTTTCCCAGCACCTTATTTCCTTCGTTCTTCCTCCTCAATCCCTCCCTCTTACCACCTTTGTTACAAGTTTCCCCTTAACCCTTTTCTTTTTATATACTTTCATCTTTCTTAAATCTGGCATTTTTTTCTCCCTTATCCCTTATACATCCTTTATTCCTTATTCCCATACCATCCCCTATTGACTCACTCTAATTTTCTTTATGAGTACCTCATTATTCTCTCTTCAGGCAGGTAATTTTTATTCAGAATAGATTAACTTCTCGTTATGAAGAGACGTAAGTTACTATCTGGGTACCCATACAGCCTCAGTAGACCTAATTTTC